>NW_026999180.1:0-1557 GCF_035044405.1 Drosophila montana
ATGCAGGCTCTCATAGAGCCGAAGCGCAGAATACATTCTATTTTTAGCTTTTTGCTCTTTCGGCTTTGAGAGCGCAATGATACTGATTTCGTTTTCGTTCTCAAATTTCAAAAAAGCAAGCTGCTAGTAGCATTTTGTTGTATGGCGTTACTCATCTTAGTGTTTATATTGTCTTTGGTAAAACTAATAAATGCCGAGTTTGATCAAGATATCTTGATAAACAAAAATGTTTTTCATACAAGAACCTTCTTTTCGACCGATCGTTCCTATGGCAGCTATATGATATAGTGGTCCATCTGATTTCGACGTATGTACTGCGTGCAATAGAAAGAGGGACTTCTGCAAAGTTTCATAAAAATAGCTTTCAAACTGAAAGACTAGTTCGAAGAGAAACAGACAGACAGCCGGACAGACGGACATATGTATATATCGACTTGGCTGTTGATACTGATCATGAATATATATACTTTATTTATTCGGAGATGTCTCCTTTTATGCGTTACAGATTTCACGACAATTATAATACCCTCTGCAAGGGTATAACGAGAAAGAAGGCCTATCTGCGGCACGCCGAAGCTTTAATACCCTTGCAGACCTAACATTTTCAAAGGGCTCATAGTGCTTTGCCCGTATCTAAGAAGCACATTAAAAATAGTTAATGCCGAGTATGGCAAGACACTTGAACTGCTGCAACAGCAGTTTCTTATATACATGTTGCTAGCATATAAGTAAACGATTGTGTAAACATTTAGCTTAGCTTAAGATTGAAAAATAAAGTTACTGTGAGTTCGTTTTGGAACATAGAGAAACGTTGCAGTGATCATTAAACTCGTACTTTATTCAAATAATCAAAAAACTGAACTATTAAATTGTACTGCCAATACTGGTAACTCTCGCGCAGAACGAGTTTGTTTCCGATATTCGATATCTTTCCCCGTTTCCAAGTAATCGATAAAAATCTATATCGAAATCCTATTTTTTTAGCAATTCTGGTAAATAATTTCTTATCGTATCTTTCATTTTATAGCTATCACCCGCTCCCTGCTACTTGCACTTAGCTATAAATCAAGTAAATAAACCAATTTATACTGCCCACCAATACAAGCCACAATTTAAATGTAATTGACTTTTTGAGAAAACACAAATATTCTATAGCACAACAAGGTGTAGATACTGTAGACAATTTCATCAAGATCGGTTAAGAAACATAGAAGCACTAACTATACAGTGCATAGATATGTCAAACAGCAGAATAATCGGATCACGATAAATCGCAATGATTGAGCCCCATGGGTGCCCGCGACCATTTTAGTGTGCCCAGATGGAGTAAGACTGCTGAGAGTGGCAGCCGAACGCCGACCTCGAAAGCCGAACGTTCAGTATGAAGCCGCATCTCGCTCAGCGCACAACGTCGCTGTAACGTCAGAGTGTATCTCGCTCTCACTCATTGCTTTGCGCGCTTGTGTGCATCTCTTTCTCCCTGCATAGCTTCTCATAGCTTCACCCGGAGATCTAAAAACATACATATGTTTGTGTTGTGTGGATGTGCGCACAAGT
>NW_026999181.1:0-8797 GCF_035044405.1 Drosophila montana
ATTTCACCATATCCCAAACTCATTGCACAGCTTGGTCTGGCAAGCACAGTGGTCAAACTATGTTCATAATGTGACAGACGCGTACAGTGTCCAAAATACGTCCATTATGCGACACGGCCTTCCTGACAAAATACACGTCCTCGTGTGTTGTCTTAACTCAACCGCAGAAGCGACAACGCTTCAGGATTCAAAGGCTCTCTGGACATTTCAATACATTTTTATTCGATATTCTTATTCATTATGTAACACAATTCAAATCAGTTTTAATTTCATTCTTCTCATAGCATAATTACATTTTCGTAACATAATTTTAATTTAATAAATCGTAACATTCGTGTAATTCCTTAAACACATTTTTTTTTGTTTTTTTTTTTAACCAAACAAATTTGTGTAGTTCCTTTTACACACAACTAACTTATCATTTGTGTAATTCCTTCTACACATACGAACTTATCATTTGTGTAATTCCTTCTACACATACGAACTTATCGTTTGTGTAATTCCTTCTACACATACGACCCCCCGCCATAACATGTCTCTCTTCCTGCTATGGTGCGGTCTTCAGTTATCATATTGGGCAACAGATGCAACTTCCATTGTGCTGTCTCTATCTTTACATAACTCATCGAGTATCTGATTATTTGGTATTGCTTTTAAACATTCATGAGAATACTTATACTTTCGATTACATGTTAAAGATTTAAGTAAATATCTGTCCCCATCCAAAGCTTCAATTATCTCAAATGGCCCTTTAAATTTAGGATCAAGTTTAGTTTGATGACGTTCTTCGTTTTTGAGAAAAACGTGATCACCCACTTTGAAATTTATTATTTTAGCTTTATTTTTATCAAACCTATTTTTGTAGATCACGGCGTTTGTCCGCCAGAGATAGATAGAGCATTTGAATGTGTGTGCCTCTTGCTACCACAGGCACAAAGGGCACACAATTGAAGAAAATATCTCCGTTTCACGACAAACCCTTGATCGGCTCATTCGCACACATTTGCTTGAGTGTGTGTGTGTGTATGTAGAGCTCGAAATTCAGAAATCCCAAAAACTTGACATCCTGTAAAACTTGCATCGGACAGGCAAGCAACCAACACGCACACAAATGCATAAATACTTCCATCCAAATGGAAAAGTTTGTAAGTGCGCGTGCTTGGCCGGCCTAAAAAGTTATCATGCCAGCATGCCAACGTTCAGGTACCCTTACCCTTGCAACTGGCATGGAAAATAGCATTTTTACACATGAACAGGCCAAACTCTTTTATAATATCACATGACTGCTCACTCGAAAGAGTGTGCGTGTGCACAAGTAGCAAGTCGCAAAAATTGAACATTTTCAATTTTTGGTCTTTTCTTAGAATTTTTCGACAAGCCGAAGATGATTTACTCTTGCAGAAATACGACTAAGTTTTTTCTTGATTTAAAGCAAAATAGGTCCCCAAAGGAAAAAAAATTAGAATATAATATATGTCGGAGTATAGATATGGTTATCCATCGTAGTTTCATTTTGGTAGCACAGCAAGTTGTGTCCGTGTCAATAGCGCGAGCAGACTGACTTCTCAACTTCCTTAGTTCCATTTCACCAATCAATTAATCACTCAAAATAGTGCAACTACTGTTCTCTCCGTTACTCTTCTTCAGTCAGCGCTCCACGATCAGACCTCACTCAGCAGCAGAGTCTCTCCTGTCTCTGCTGCTATGCTTACACTCAATTGCAAATTCTTGGAAACAGACATGGCGAGCTATAACGGGATTTATCGTGACTATATGTCGCCACAAAAATATGTACGCGCATCTACAGTGGCATACAGCAAACCATCTACGACACGGCTTTATTCCCCTCTTGGGAATCAGACGAGTCTTCACTTCTGTCGTCTATGTCTTCATTTCATTCACCAACTGACTGTTTGGTCACGCTCTTAAAAATTCGTGTGATTATTTATACGTTCGCTTATTTGTAAGTGATTTTAAAATATATCGATCTCCGTTTAAAACTTTAACTACGTGAAACGGACCTTTAAACTTTGGATCAAGCTTAGTTTGATGACACACTTCATTCTTTAACAATACGTGATCACCTACGTCATGCTTTTTATTTTTATCAAACCTACGTTTGTCATATCGTGCATTATCTTCCATATTCTGCTTAGCTTGGTTTCTTAAATATTCTCTGTCTACTTGGTCTTCTTCTTCACTTATTGGCAATATGCCAAAATGTCTAGTTTCTTTACCGATCAATAACTCTAATGGGCTAACCTTAATGACTCGATTTGCCATGCAATTCATAGCGACTTTAACTTTATTAAACGCATACTGCCACGATCTTTGACTGGCTTATACGGCGGTTAACATACTCTTGAGTGTACTCATTACTCTCTACACTCGCAATCAAATGTAAGTGAATCTTTTGGGAAGAACAAAATTCACGAAAACCTGAGCTAGCAAAACAGCAACCTTGATCCGCTATTACCCGAGTAGGCAAACCAAATGGAACACGACCGACTTCAAGGCTTTAATACAACTTTCGGTATTTATGCTTAACGTATGGTGAAAATAAACGAATTTTGTGAAGGAATCGATTAAGACTATGACGTATTCCTTCAAGTCATTTTTGCCACTCATTTTACCAGTAATGTCGATGTGGACGGTGTGCCAAGGTATACCTACTTTAGGAATCGAATGTAGCTCGGCCTGTACTTTTCCAACTGGTGGTTTCGCTAGCTTACATGTAATACAGTTCTCTACGAATCTTCAAACATATTTTGACATATTTTCGAACCAGTAATACCCATATACTTTATCCAATGTTTTTTCCCATCCCAAGTGCATGATGGAAAAGCTCTTGGGATTAGTGGCAAACATTTGGTTTTACCGTTTCTCTGTATTTTCCTATGTAATATTCCCTTAATTCATATGTTTTCTCAAAATTTTCGGGCAATTCATTGTTGGATCACGTCTATAGTTTCAGCTACTTATAATCAATACATCGTCAATATAAGCGATTGCGTATGAGTGTGCTAATGTACCCAATGCTTTGATTATTGCGCGCTGAAATACAAATGGAGAGTTCTTTAGGCCAAAGGGCATGGTCAAAAATTCGTACTGTCCTTCTGGCGTAACAAATGCTGTTCGCTCTATTGAATCTGCGGACAGGGATTTGTATAAACCGCTAGCCATATCAATACACGAGAAGTATCTTGCCCCACGGAGCCGGGTAACCTGGTCTGAATTAAGAGGCATCGAATACTTATCTGCGTTTGTGTTTTCGTTCAAAACGTGGTAGTCTACACAAAGACGATCGGTACAGCTGGGTCGAATAATATTTGATTTTAAAAGTTCTCCAATTTTAGACCGTACGCGCTCTTTCTCATCTTCACTAAGCCTATAAGGGCAACGCTGTACTGTTTTTGATGGATCTATTAGCCTTATTTCCAACTCCCCTCTTGTCACTCGAGTCTCTGGAATTCTATCTATAAATTTCTCAGAATAAGCTTTCAAAATATTCTTTAGTGCTGTCTTGTCAGAATTATTCAGATCACTATCTGTATTTATAACATCTTCATAATTAGTAAAGCTTAGAACATTTACACTTTTTGTTTTATAAATAGAAAATTTATCAACATCCATCGCTCACCCGAAGCTCTGGGATAGAATCTCGCGGCCAATCAACACGTCACTACGCTATGCTCAATCCTTTTCGCGTGTTATGTAAAAATTATACCAAACTTTCTCTACCCCTAATAAAATCATTGCTTTCAGGATATCTTCGGGAACTCACTGACCATTCCCAGCTATGAGCCCCCCACCGGGTCGGTGATTTCCCATTGCTATCTCTTCATCCGATCTACATAACACTCTATATATCTAGTTTACATTTCTTTACTTTATCAATAACTTTTTTCTTTCTTTTTCCCTATTCATTGTATTTTCTTAAATAACATAGTAAATTAAGATTATTTTAAATTTTACTTAATAACACTATTTTCTCTACCGACACCCTTCTTCTTAGCTGTAGGCTCTAATAGCGTTACTGACAAAATTGGCTATGAAAAGGGGCACAGCTGGCCGCACTGGCAAATAAAACACCTCCATCGGTCGGTGATGCTATTAGAAAATTGTATATTCTAACTAGGCTTTTAGCATTTAATTATTATAATGTATGTATAATGTTTTAAATAATTAGGAAGACAATCGTCTTGTCGACCATTAATAAATAAATAAATAATTCAGATACTTATCAATAACAACGTGTAACAAAATCTCTTAGCAATATTGTTCAACATTTATATTACATAGAATTTGTGATGTACTACAAATAGAATCGTTGCTTATACCATTTAGTTTTACAATGTTGTGAAATCTTTTTCCCTTAAATTTATTAGCCACATTTTTCTTGACCAGAGAACATTTAGCTGCGGAGTCAAAGCAAAATGGAATAGAATCACCGGATAAAGTTCTTTACGCCTTTCGTAAGTCTTGTCGTTTCCATTTGTTCGGCCTTTAGAACACGCAAATACGATATGCCCAATCTCGTCGCACTTAATACATTTTATATTGGACCGATCTTTCGCTCCAGACGTATTGGTCCAATTGTGATTCTTTCCTTTTGTGCTAGGTAGCCTCTCCAATCGAGTGCGACATTCGGCATATTTGTGGTCAGCTTTTCCGCAATGATGGCATTTCACCTGTGACAGAAGATTAAATTTCTTTCGCTCTGGTCCTGTTGTATACCCATCCTCATCTATATTACGTTTCTTAAAGTCGTGTGCCTGTAACTGCTGTTGTAGCTCGTTGCGCGTAGCAAATTATTATCAATTTGTGCCATGTGAGCCAACGCTACCGACACTTTGATTTCCACTTCCACTTCCACTTAGACATAAGTAGAGTCACAATTCGACTGCCATATTCAGCAACACCTTCTCCAGATTTTGGACGCCCATTCAAAACATGCATTAGAATGGCAGCAGACGTCTCAATGCCCACGAAGCGTTGAATTAACAGCTCTTTAAACTGCGACCAAGTAATGCCGGCAAAGCATATCTGTGACAGCCACAGTGACGCACTGCCCTCTAAAGCCTTGCTTAAAAATATGACCAGGGCGTTGCCCTCGAGCACGTTCTCTGTAAATATGAGGTCTACTGTTGTACACCAGAATGAAGCGTTCGCGTCAGCACAATCAGGGTTAAATTTAGGAAAAGTAACATGTGAAGCACTCCCAATCTCTGCTGGTGCCCTTGGTGTCTGGATGGCTTTAATTAATTCCATCAAATTCCGGTTGTGAGCTTCTAGTGCTACAAGATGTTTTTAATTGTGACAATATGTCGCCACAAAATTATGTATGTCGCAACTCACCGCACCACTTGCCGCTGCCTCTACTGAAGGGCCACACCAATAACTGAGCTTTAATGAGAAAAAAACCAATTAAAATAACAGCACAGAAAACAATACAATCGCAATTGCAATGCTGTTCATAGAATTCAAAGCAGACGCGCATGAATGTGTGTGTGTGTACATGTATACAGAAATTCTTGGAATTTGCGCAGCAGCTATTCTGCTAACACGTGCGCACATAACTTTTGTGTTTCTTAACCGATCTTAATAACATTTTTGACAGTACATCTTATTGTAGAATAGAATAAAGAATATTTGTGTATTCTCAAAAATGCATTTGCATATAAATCGTGGCTTAAATTGATGGGCAATACAAGTTGGATAATTAACTTGATTTAAAGCTTTAAGGTGGTAGCGGGGAGGTGGCGATAGGTATAAAATGAAATATACTTGATATATATATATACTTTTCTAGAAGCAACATGTCAAGGTGACTCTAGCTCATATTATTTGTCGAAAGTGCTTAAAAAACAAGATTTCGATATCGATTTTTATCGAATACTTGGAAACGGGGAAAGTTATCGAATATCGGAAACAAACTCGATCTGCGCGGGAACTAGGAGGACCTACAGTCTCTAGGTCTTATAGGTTCTGATATCGTTGCGTTCATACATACGGACGAACGGACGGACGGACAGACAGACAGACGGACATGGCTTGCTGATCGAAAAACGAAATATTATAAAAATCTGCCTGGCTGCTTGCAAGTTGAAAGCGAGTGGGGAAGAAGAAGACATTACTTTGGGACTTTGCGAATTAAAGGCATAGCAGTGCTTAGAAACTACAACGATGAGTAAGAAGAGTGTAGAAGTTTAGATCATAGGCTGTAGCCTCAAACCGAAAAGGGATAGCAAGGACAGAATTTGTGGTGTGCTTTTTATACCCTGAACCCATGGAAAATGGGTAAAAATGGTATAATGTATATATAGGTGTCAGAAGTAAAATTTTAACATACGATAAAGAAAACGAATTGTGTTCAGTACCGATCAAAGGAAACAACGGTGACGTCACGTTGTAAAATAGCGTGAAATATTGCAAATTGTGGTGAAATATGTAACAAACATTGGAAAATCATCGGGCTTTGGCATCATAGTCTGAAAAGTTGATATGATCACCAGCTCATCATCGGGAAAACATTAATCGTAAATATATTGATTTTTTATTTGGAAATCAGCCATTTAACGGAAAATGATGTCGAACGATCGGTTACCAAAAGAACAGGATTGCACAAACGTGGCAAAGGAGTGGCGACCATGGAAAAATGAATTTTTGATGTACATGCAAGTGTCAGACAAAGACAAAGGAACCGAATCGAAGAAAAGTGCAACATTTTTGTGGTTAATTGGTCGACAGGCTCGTGAAATTCTTGGAAACGAAAATGTTGGGGTACCGGCTGTGGCTAAAAATGCAGAACCAAATAAAAACGCTGCTATCAAAGTAGCCAATTGAAGAACATTGGATGATGTTTTGAAAGCATTGGATGAATATTAAATTCCACGAAAGAATATAACCATAGAGTAATAAACATATACAGAGCAGAAAAGTCACTCCGAGCTTTTATTACCGTTTTAAAACTGGCGCAAGGTGGATAATGTTGGTCTGCAAACGCAAGATCAAACACAAATAAGTAAGAGGTTCTAGTCGGGAGCGCCTGGCTAGGGGATACCATAAACCCTCTTATTCCATCACCAACGCGATCGTTCGCTTTAGTAGTAATAAAGATAAATTAAAACAAAAAATAGTTCCCTTGGCACGGTTCGAACTCGCAACTGACCGCATTACTTGCTGCCGCCTCTACCCAACAGCCACACCGATAATCTAATCTCAATGAGTAAAACACTAGTTAAAATAGCAGCAGGGAAAACAATAGAATTCAAAGCAGACGTGCATGAATGTGTGTGTGTACATGTATACAGAAATTCTTGGAATTTGCGCTTGTTGCCGCTGATCCAAGGAAAGTCAAAACACGTTATCTTTAATAATTGTGTTTCTTAACCGATCTTGATGAAATTTTCGACATTACATCTTATTGTGTTATAGAATATTTGTGTACTCTCATAAACTCACATGCATTTAATTGTGGCTTATATTGATAGACAGCCTTAATTGTTGTTTTTACGTTATTTATAGCTATGTGGTAGTAGCGGGGTGATAGCTATAAAAAAAAAGAGGCTTGATATAAATATATATATACTATTCTAGAAGCTACATGTCAAGTTTGGTGACCTTAGCTATTATTATTCACCAAAATTGCTCAAAAAACAGGATTTCGATATCGATTTTTTTCGATTACTTGGAAGCGAAGCAAGGTAACGAATCTCGGAAACAAACTCGATCTGCGCGGGCACTAGGAGGACCCTGAGCTAAAATTTCAAGTCTTTAGCTCTTATAAGTTCTGAGATCCTTGCGTTCATACATACGGAGGGATGGACTGACGGACGGAGGGACGGACGGACGGATGGGCAGACGGACAATGCTAGATCGATTTGGCTGTTGATGGTGATCAAGAATATATATGTTGCTGGTTTCTCTGTCGCGCGTAGAAACAACAACAGCACTATTTGGGTTCCAATGTTGTTGCAGAACCGAGTCTCGGCGCAAGTAGGTAGTAAATATGAATGCCAGCAGGCCATGGCATTCAAATCAAACGGTTACGCACACGGCGCGTTAACATAACAAATTATGACGTCACATTTCATAGAATTTTATTTCTAATGATGATTAGTATATATTTCTACCTTAATTATTATCTCTCTGTCTTTAATAATAATGAATTTATTTAAAAATGTATTAATCTATTGTACGCAACGATCGCACACAAAAAGCCTTAGGCTGTGACGTCACATGCACAACATTATGCTGCAATCTTCTTAAATGCATATACTTCCCTTGGCTTGGCAGACACACATACATGCAGATTTGCAGTAAATGTGTGAGTTGAGATACACATACTGTTCATGCCAGTTCATTGCTAGTCTGAACACAGCATCGACTGAGCCTCACTCAGTGTGAGAGAGTCACTCAGTGAGACAGACTCACTCACTCTCAAATAGGATCCAAAGTACGCTCAGATCTCCCCACGATCTCCACTCCACCTCAACCGTTTTGACACAAGAAAATGCAAATCACTTCTAATGTAAAGTTCGTTATATGCAGCCACAAGTGAAATAAAACCTACTACAATTTATAGCAAAAAACCATTGTTTGATTTGAAGACGACTATTTTTACTTATCCGACGCCTCCACCACAAACATTGGTCCTTCGAAAATTTCATCAATATCGGTTAAGAAACACAATTATTAAAAAAAACGTGTTTTGACTTTCCTTGTATCAGCGGCAGCAAGTGCAAATTCCATGAATTTCTGTACACATGTACACACACACATTCATGCACGTCTG
>NW_026999183.1:0-23951 GCF_035044405.1 Drosophila montana
GTGATAAGCTTCACCAGAGGGGGGTATTAGGATAGTAGACAGGCCGAGGTGGACGGTGGGCTCCCGCGCAGACGCCGAAACCGTTTTCGCGTACGCGACGGTAACGCTTCGATTAGGGTGACCATCACCGATGCCCACAAGGTGATAATCACCCGCCGTCAACAAAAGGGGGGGTGTGACGCGGAGTCACAATGAGGCCCGCGCACGAATATATGCACATAATCATAGGATAGGAGGACAGAAAATGCAGAAATAAAATGTCACAATCATAGGCTAAGAATAATAATAATAATATTGTAACCATAAGCTAAGAGTAAAAGATGAAGTAAATGAAGTAAGTTATCGGTTAAGAGTATGCTTACTAAATTAAGAGAGTCCGATCGATTGTCCAAGCACAATCGAATCACTTGCAACTCTGTTGATATTATTATGACTAAAAAGAGAGCCAAGCTTAGAGAGAGGATTTTCGCCGCAGGGCAAAAAGGGCGAAAAGAGGGTCGTGAGCTGCTGCCGCCGATCAGTAAATTCACTTTGGAACCGACAAGCGTGAGTATCGGACGTGCATACGTGACGAAGGACAGAATTTAGGGACCGCGAGTTAGCTGCCAGGTTAAGTAGGAACGACCTAGAATTGACGGTACAGCAAGGTTAGGAAAGCTAAGAAACGAATAAAAAACGAAAGTGAATGTACACAGAGAAATTGTGCATTTTAAGGCTTTCGTTTGCCGCGGAGCGATCCCAGCAGCACCCATCACGCAGGCCGACTCTAACCTAACTGCAGCGAAGCGATTCCAGCGGCTTCCCTTTTTCCTTAACAGAATTAATAACCACTCTGTGGCGGAGTTATCCCTACGGCTCCATACCCCCCTTTTCAGCTTCGAGTCTCGGCAAACTACAAATTTCTTGTGTTGTGGACCTGGGTAAAACTGAGTCATCACCCCGGCCAAGAAGCTACTTTACAAAATAACAGTCAACACTTTCGGGTTGTCTGTAAAATAAGAATTTTTGTCGGACAGAATGAATAAGGGAGAAAGAAAACACACAAAGTTCTGTTTCTATGTAGCAGACTCTAGGCACGAGCTAAGACACTTTTCTTCGTATTTGCCGAAGTGTCTTTTGTGAACTTGTGTGTGTCTAACTAAATTGCATGCATTTTTAATTGTTAAGCTTAATATTTAATAAAACACTTAAGCATATATAAACAATCTATAAATTATTTAATGGGTGTTTTCTTATAGCTTTGAAAATATGCCTGTACACATACATATATAAAATAGCTTGCCTACATCTTAACTGCATTAAGAGGGCATCTTTTTCACTCTCTCTCTCTCTCTCTCGCTCTAGCTATCAATGATATCGTCACACGACAGCATCAAGAAGACACTGTTCGCTTCCACTTTGTTCGTTTTGCTCTTAAATAAACACAGATTTCTGTGCGACCGACAGAATGTGTCCTGTTAAGATCATACTGTTAGACATAACAGCGGCATTGCTCAAGCAAAAGCACGAACAGAGTACACAATTGCTACGAAATAAAGTGTTCGATGGAGAGCAAATTTGCTTCGTTTTTTTCTGTTTATTCGAGAGCCGGCCGCATTGAAAATATATATACAAGTTAACACAGAAGAATTGTATTTAATATTTGTCATAAGAACGCAAGAATGTTGCAATGCACTTTGCTTACATTGCGACATTCTGCTGACGCGTGAGTTCTGTGCCCGGCCACTGCGGCCAGCAGCGGTAACCCGAAACTTGCCTATGTCGCAAGCGACTGTGTTGGCGTATGCGGATTCGGCTTGCCGGACATAGCAGCTGGGACTTATGCGCCCAGCCTTTGGGTTCAAATCCAATTCAATGCTTCCATTCAGTTTTAGTAAGTATCTGACTTTCAACTATTATACTTGCTCCGGCTTTGCCGTTATAACATACTTTCTTATTATTGATACAATCACTGAGCCACAAGGCCTGCGATAAGAGAACGAAGTGAAGCTCCCAACACACAACACTATTAATTACAAAAACAAATCCGAGCAGTTGCAGTATCAAACATTACTGTGACAGTGTAAACTTCACAGATGTGGATGACATAATAGTGCCTACATCCGTCAAAAAGGAATTCAGAAGCATGATTTTAAAAAGATTAAAAATGTTTTTGATCTTTAACGAGGCGTTGACATTCAATACCTCAGTCATTGCTACAATCCACACTGTAGACCACGAGCCAATCTACCCTTACCCAATTGTACCCATACCCAATGGGAGTTTCAGATTTCATAAATAACGAAATCAAGCAGTTACTTAATGATGGCATTATTATACCATCAGAGTCCCCATACAACAGCCCTTGACAGCAATGGCAGCAAAAATAAACGCTTAGTGATCGACTTTAGGTAGGTAAACAAGCGAACTATAGCCGATCGATACCCAATGCCGAATATTCCAATGATTCTAGCGAATCTAGGAAATCAAAATTTTTTACGACTCTAGATTTGAAATCGGGGTATCACCAAATTTATCTAGCAGAACAAGACCGTGAGAAAACGTCATTCACAAAACGCAGGATGCATTTTTCAAAAAGAGCCATCGATGACATCCTGAGGGAACACATAGGAAAAATATGGAGAGCGTCGAATTCTTAGGCTTTGTGGTGACCCAAAACGGGGCAAAGACTGACCCTGAAAAGATCAGAGCAATACAAGAGTATACTGAGCCGATAAATCGGTTCAGCCTGCGATCCTTTCTGGGGTTAGCTAGTTACTATTCTAGTTATATTCTCAAAGAAGAAAATGGCTCGGTGAGCAAACATATGTCCAAAAAGTCACGATTGAATTTGACCGAGATATTGCTAGCGGTCAACACAAGAGTGGCGGACTCGACAGGATTCAGTCCCGCTTTCCTGATGCAGGGAAGGGAGCCGCGGTTGCCGGCAGCTTTATCCGATCAGGTGACTCCGGGGCCAGCGACTAGTGCGTTCGACCCTAGGACGAAGGCGGATAGACTAAAAGAAATTTTTTAAATCGTCTACAGCAACCTCCAGCGCGCATCAAAGGACCAGGGCAGTCACTACAACTTGCGGAGACGAGAGTGGCGACCTTCATTGGGCTCAAAGGTCTTGCTACAACACCAGCTATCCAACGCGGCTGAAGGCTTCGCCGCCAAATTGGCACCCAAATTTGACGGTCCCTATCGGGTCGTCAAGTTCGTGTCCCCCAACATCGTGCGTCTGGCGAGCCCATGCGAACGAAAGAAGAGGGTGGCCAATATTGCACAACTGAAACCATTCCACCTAGGTCTCACCGATGACGAAGAAGAGAAATCCAGACCTTTGAACGCCCACGAGTAGGCGAGGAGTGAGATTGGCACCCGTCGTCCGACGTGACCGCTTACTTAATTTTGACTAACACTAATAATGTAGCTAGAAGGGGCTTAGTAGAACGAGAGTCGCACTGTAGCAATAGGGTATTAACAACTAAGTAATAGATAAGCTAACGAATAAGTTGACTTTTCGATTTCATCGATTTCATCAGACGAGGATGCCAGAAGTGCGGATACCGAGAAGTTCCCCGGACCTGGCACCGAAGGGATTTCTATCGAAGGCGACAGCAGGAGGAACCGCTCCGCCACTTCCGCCACACGATGTACTCCCGTGGGACCAACATAATGGAACGCTTTGACGGGATGCTCATGTTAATGGCCGTCGAAGTGACGACCGTTTTCGAGGAATTCGCCGCCGTACGCGGAGGAGCCCCTGTCTCCCATGTCGGCGCCCCCTTCGACAATGTCACCCGAGAGGGCAGTCCGAACAGCAAATGACAAGGTGGATGTACAAGTGGATGAGGAGGACCTCCTACCCCTCGAGACAGACGAGCACACGCCACCAATGCGAGAGCCCAGATCGATGGAGGCGGCAGGAACAGGAATTCCACCGTCGGCCCCAGAAGTCGAGTCGTCGCCAACCGACGCCGGATCCCATAACGGACGAGGAACCGTTATTCCGTCGCCGCCTCGCCACCCACCGTTTGGAGGTAGACCCTAATAGCCGCTTTCCGTGGATTACTCTGCGCTACCTGCCAATGATCCCCGAGATGGGTGGTGCATCCCGTTCCGGCCTTTCAAATTGGGGAAAATCGGGCACAGGAGATAATCCTGGGGGAAACCGCCACCGTCGTCAGACAGCCACCAGAGGTAAGCGTCAGTAGTATCCACCCCCAAAAGGTCTCGCCCGGAGACCGAGGCACCCAAAGATCCGCAACTCCGTGTGCCGCGTTCGCCCCGCGAGCGCCTGAGAAGTTGCCATTCAATACCTCAGTAATTTCTACAATCCGCACTGTAGACAACTGTAAAATTAACTGTAAGTCTAACATTAGAGTTTTGTATATAAGTCTCAGTCGCTGAGTACAGCGGCAGAGCGGGAGCATGTATATATGCATACACTTAAGACATATACATAGAGCATATATATTTATCGTACGACAAAGGAATGGTATTCGGCAGAATATGCAGACGTTGCATATTCTGCGATATGGTCACGCCACTTATGAGTGGACGATCATATTTCGAATGCACTTTGGCTTGCGATATGTTTAGCAACAAACTGTCGCTAAATGGGTTATTGTTTTTTTTGATCTCATATACCCTTACATTGGTTGGGTATGTATTATATATATGTTGCTCATGCTACAACGAGCCAATCTACAATAAATTGTAACCTTACTGAATGGGTAAATAACGAAATCTAGCAGTTTCTTAAAGATGATATCATTTAACCATCAAAGTCCCCATACAACAGCCTTGCATGGGTTGTTTACAAAAAAGGCCTTGACAGCAATGGCAGCAAAAATAAACGATTAGTGATCGACTTTACTTTTTTTTAGCTAAACGAGCGAACTATAGCCGATCGATGCCCAATGCCGAATATTCCAATGATTCTACCGAATCTAGGAAAATCAAAATTTTGTACGACTCTAGATTTGAAATCGGGAAAGAGAAAGAGAGAACGAAGTTCTTTAAAGAGAGCGTGGATTTCTTGGGCTTTGTGGTGACCCAAAACGGGGCAAAGACTGACCCTGAAAATGTCAGAGCGATACAAGAGTATACTGAGCCTGTTCTGAGTCTGTTCAGCCTGCGATCATTTCTGGGGTTAGCTACTTACTACAGGAGGTGTATTAAGGACTTCGCAGCAATAGCAGGGCCACTAACCAATATTCTCAATGGATAAAATGCACAATAAACAAAACGATGTACAGTCAGACGGTGCAGAGATTCACAGCGAAATGTCATTGACCTACACGATCGAAATGACTGAAAAGCCTCTTATTCTTATAAACACCAAATGCAGCTCGAGCTACGCGATCGTTTGCTTTAGTAGTAATAAAGATAAATTAAAAAATAAAAAGTGCACTTCGCCGGGTTTGAACTCGCAACTGACCCCATTACTGCCGCCTCTACGCAACAGCCAAACCAGCCAAAAAAAAATAAAAAAAAAAGATTCCTCAGCAGGGTTCGAGCTTGTAACTGACCGCGCTACTTTTCGCCGCCTCTACTCAGTAGCCACGCCAATAATTATGTCTGAATGAGAAAAAAGCGAATGAAAATAGCAGCACAGAAAACAATACAATCGCAATTGCTATGATGTTAATATAATTCAAAGAAGACGCCCATGAATGTGTGTGTGTGTACATGTGTGTTTGACGGACATGGCTAGATCGTCTCGGCTGTTGATGCTGATCAAGAATATATATACTATATGGGGTCGGAGATGCCTCGTTCTGCTTGTTACATACATTTGCACAAATACATTATGTTTCCTTTTTGGACGGACGGACGGACGGACGGACAGACAGACAGACAGACATGGCTAGATCGACGCGGCTATTGATGCTGATCAAGAATATTTACACTTTATGGGGTCGGAGATGCTTCCTTCTGCCTGTTACATCCATTTGCACATATACATAATACCCTTTTTACCCATTTTCAATGGTGCAGCGCGAGCTGCATTTGGTGTATATAAGAATAAGACGGTTCAGGGTATCCCCTTGTCGGGAGCTCCCGACTAGAACCTCTTACTTGTTTTGTTTGGTGACTCGGTGGAAATAATATTAAATTAAAATAATTAAAAAACGAAATAAATAAAAATAAAATGATTAAAAACGGTATAAATAAAAATAAAATAGTTAATAACGAAATAAATAAAAATCTAATTATTTCTTTATTGAAACACCAGAGAAAAAAGATTAATTTTCTTTTGACAGGGCGGCCCGTGTAGTGAAAACGGATCAAGCACAAAATGTATGCTTATTGTTTATTAATTGTTAATTGTTAATTCAATGGAAAGTTTTTAACATATAATTATTATAAATAATTTGTTATTTTAAGAAAAATTGCTCGTATATTTGATTTATTAGGCAAACGCCGCAAACGGCAGTGGAGCCTTGGTATTATGCGCATTTGTTGCATTACATAAACAAAACCAATTCAAGTGAGCGTGAAATATGATTACCCACTTATGAACTACGCTAAGTCAGCATTCCCATTCTGACCGCCAATAACATATATATATGCACATAAGACACTCTCGCTCTCTTATACTGATAAGACATATACATATATGCAGCCGCTCCGCTGCTGTCGTAATCGTACATAGGCGTATTTAAAGATATATTCAATAAAGCATTTTAAAAACCAAACTCAAACGGCACGGACGTGCCAGATTCATTTAGTCGTACCCTCGAGTTTACATGGCGACCGTGACAGGATCGGACCGCCGGAGGACCTTAGAAAAACAACAACTATAACAACGAAGGAGGCAGCAACAACAAAAGTTGCGCC
Source organism: Drosophila montana (assembly GCF_035044405.1). Lineage (NCBI taxonomy): Eukaryota > Metazoa > Arthropoda > Insecta > Diptera > Drosophilidae > Drosophila > Drosophila montana. The sequence continues at coordinate 6,832 of NW_026999183.1, forward strand.
AACAACAACAACAACCACTTGGATGTGAACAATCGAGTGTGCAGCGGCGACAAAAAGAATTCTGAGTGAGTAGAGTGATGTGATGGGCAATAAACGCGGTGGAGTACAAAAGAAATTACAAACTGAGCTCGACTTTTTGATTGAAATCAAAAACAATAAAATTCCAACACACCTACTCACTCAAGAGATATAAATACCACATATAAACAAAATACTAATCGACCGCCTGCCCCAAAGAAGCTGCCTAAACTAAAGAAGAGATGCCCCAACGACTGCGTAGGACCCTTAGAATCCCCCTTTTGTGAGGGACCAAGCTAGACCTAGAGTAGTGAGCCGACAGCGCTACTGAATGCGCCCACCAAACAACAGAATTTTTTTTATGCACTGCGTTGCATAACACTAAAATTTAATATAAATCTCGTAAAATTCATTTCTGCCCGATTAGAGTGCGGCCCGTAAAGTCACGCAAATACTAGGCAGGAAAACATGTACACAAATTTTTTTTTTTACAATTCCAAACATTTTAATTTAAATGGCATATTAATATGAAAAAATCAGCAAATAAAAAAAAAATTAATAAACAAAATTAATTAAGAAATATATATGTCTGTAGAAACAAATGAAATAAGTAAATTGGTGGAAAATTTTGAAAATTTTGCCAAAATGGGCATTGTAGACGTAAAAACCGTAGACTCGACAGCTAACGTAATAAACAAAGTCGAAGTCGATAACACCGATCTAAAACTAATAACAATACTTATTGTTACAATTTTTATTATAATACTAGCACATCTATTATACAAATTGTATAAGTACCATAATAAATGCGTTAAGAAGCGATGTCAAACGACCTGCATAAAATTTAAAATAAAATTACTAGTAATCAGCAACAAAGATTGCTTAAAAACATTATTGCAAAAAAAAAACTAATTAAAATATACGACTATTTGCTTATTAAATATATATGTTTTGCCAAATTTTATTGGTTATTTTATAAATCTGTAAGAAAATAAAAAACAATAAAAATAATTTCCTGAAAACATTCAAAATATAATATAGACCAGCAAATTTTTTTTAAAAAATGAAATGGAATGGCAAAAGATTAATGCCGAATTAATTAATATTAAATAAAAATTCGATAAATCATAGAAGTAGCATATAAAAGAGCAAGAAATATGCTTGAACTACACAAACAAAAAAAAAAAGAAGCTGTATGACTTAAAACTAAGGACATAATTTTATCCATAGGAGATAAAGTTTTACTAAGAAATGAAGTAGGCCATAAGCTAGATTTTAAATACACAGGGCCCTATAGAGTAGAAAAAATAGAAGATAGAGATAATATAGTTATCTCTGGAAATAAAAATAAAAACCAAACAGTTCATAAAGAGAGGTTAAAGATTTTTAATTCATAATAGATTTTATATGCAAAAATATATATAAAAAAACAAAAAATTTTCAAATTTTTATAACACAAAAAAATATATAAATACATTTTTAATATATAAGTAAAATAACTACACTTTGTTACGTCCCATGAACTCAGCATAAATATAACAGCAACACTTTGTTGCATTACATAAACAAAACCAATTCAAGTGAGATGAAATATGATCACTTATAAACTACGCTAAGTCAGCATTCCCACGCTGACCGCCAATAACATATATATAAGTTAACAACTAAGCATAAATATATTGCCCTAGCAACTAAGTAGCTTCGTATTAACAATGCTGACGCGCCAGAACTGAGTTCAGCGCTCTGCGCTAAGAACGGCCAGCAGCGGTAAGCTGACACTGCATGGAATGCTGAGTCGGCTTGCCGACCATGCTTTGATGGCGTGATGCATTGAGGCTTAGGGTATTTGTATAATTTGCTTGTCCCCTAGTTTTTAGTTTGATATGAACAGCGCGTAGCATAAGTCGCTACAATAAATACTTGCTCCGGCACTCGCCGTAAAACTATATCTTTTATTATTGTCTGAGCCCAAGGCCAGCAATAGAAGTCAGTAAACTTCGCAACCTAATCCACGCATAACATTTGACAACGCGGGATTCGCCTCGTAACGTTGCACAACAACGAGTTACACACATTGACATTAGATACTACGCGGGACTACCGTATTTAATATATAATTGGCGCCCAACCAATAAATAGGAACCCATACCATGTAAGTTCATAAGTGATTTCAGTTTGAAGAAATTATTCACGAACGCCACGTACCGATACGTGTGATTTTTTAAAAAAAAAAAAAAAAAAAAAGTGTAAAGTAAAGTAAATATTGCTGCTCTCTTCTGCCAGCATTTCATTCCTTTAAATCATTGCATACTTTTATAAAAATTGTTGCATACTTTCACTAAAAACTGTTGCATACTTTTACCAGCGTTCCTTGTCAATAAAGCATTGCATACCTTAAACGAATAATTATTGCATACTTTCGGCAGCATTATATTTTTTGCTGCATACCCCTAACAATTTTTTATAATAAATATTGCATACCCCAAGATTCACCAGTTTCCACTATTGCCAACAGTGTTACCTGCCGATCTTTCTCGATCGGCCTAAGTTTTGAAAAGTGCCAACCATAAGCCAATGAGTTGGAATTATAGGGAGATAAAAGTCGAATATAATAGTGACGATAGCTGGGAGGGGGAAATCAATTGCTCAGTAGATCCTACTCCTGCAGATACCGTTGTAACTGAAAAAATGGAGCCGGCTCAAGTTCAGAATCTCATTGAGGGTGCCATCAGGCAAGCTTTAGCGCAACAACAAAATCAGTTTCAAGCACAAATAACCGCTTTAGCTTCACAAGTACAGAGTTTGCAGGTGGAAGCGCCGCAAATCGTCACATACGAGAAAATATCCGTCGATCCTAACGCCAAATGCGATATTCCCTTAGACATTATTAAATCTGTGCCGGATTTCTCCGGCGTACAGGATGAGTATGTAGCGTGGAGGCAAGCAGCCATCTACGCGTACGAACTATTCAAGAACTATCCAAAGAGCACTGCACACTACCAAGCGGTAGCGATCATTAGGAACAAAATCAAAGGCCCAGCTGGAGCCTTACTAGTGTCTCACAACACTGTCCTAAATTTCGATGCAATACTAGCTAGGCTAGATTGCACATACTCGGATAAAACATCCTTGCGCTTGCTGAGACAATGTTTGGAGTTAGTTACGCAGGGCGAAATGTCCCTGATGCAATACTACGATGACGTCGAAAAGAAACTCACGCTCGTAACTAACAAAATTGTAATGTCTCACGACCAAGAAGGCGCGGATTTGCTCAACCGGGAGGTCAGAGACGACGCCTTGCACGCCTTTATCTCCGGTCTTAGGAAGCCGTTGAGAGCGGTTGTGTTCCCTGCACAACCAAAAGATCTACCATCCGCTCTGGCCCTTGCCAGAGAGGCAGAAGCTAGCATTGAGAGAAGCATGTTCGCGAACTCTTACGCTAAAGCCTTGCAAGACCGAGCGCAAATTGCTGAAAGTAACAAAAACCGTGCCCAAGGCAAACAAACCAGATTTAACAAAGATGAGCAAAATCAGGAGAGAAATCCCCATTTTGTGAAACGCCAAAAGGGCGGTCCCCAGCCCCAGGCCCCTAAAGACAATCAAACTGAGGCTCCACAGCCCATGGAAGTTGACTCTTCCTCCAGATTTAGACAAAAAACCGACTACAGCAAGCGTCAGGCTAATGAGTCCAACGCACCAAAACGCAAGAATTCGTCAGACCGTTCAACAGGTCAAAGACGACAACGCGTTAACAATGTCGTACAATCAGATTCCAAAGAAGCCGTAACAGAATTCGAGAAGGCGGCCAAAGAGGCAGTTGAAGAACTAGAGAGTGAGAACGAGTACGCACCTGGTGACGACTCGATTAATTTTTTAGGGAACACTCCCGGCTTCCGTACATTGAACGACGGTTGGCTGGGAGAACTCTGAAGATGTTGATTGACACTGGCGCGGCAAAAAATTATGTGAAGCCCTTAACAGAGCTAAAGACCATAACGCCGGTCGCCAAGTCATTCTCGGTAAACTCGATCCACGGGTCTACCGAAATCAAGCGCAAATGCTTGATGAATATTTTCCAACATACCTCCCCGTTTTTTCTCCTCGATACCCTAAGTTCTTTCGACGCCATCATAGGCTTCGACTTGCTAACACAAGCCGGAGTCAAATTGAACTTGGCAAAAAACACTCTGGAATACCAGAGTACATCCGAAAAACTCCAGTACTATCAATGTGCTGATGTGAACTTCACCGATGTCAACGACATCGTAGTCCCCCCTTCCGTAAAGAAAGAGTTCAGGGACATGATACTCAGAAACAAAAGAGCCTTCTCAAATGCAGACGAAGCTCTCCCTTTTAATACTGCTGTTATCGCTACAATCCGAACAGTAGACAACGAGCCTGTGTATTCAAGATACCCGAGTCTCATGGGTGTTTCTGACTTCATAAACAAAGAAGTCAAACAATTACTGGACGATGGCATAATCAGGCCCTCCAGATCGCCTTACAACAGCCCAACATGGGTGGTTGATAAAAAAGGCACTGACTCATACGGTAACCCAAAAAAAAGGTTGGTAATCGACTTCAGGAAACTGAACGAAAAAACCATACCGGACCGTTACCCCATGCCGAGCATCCCCATGATCTTAGCAAATCTAGGAAAGGCGAAATACTTCACTACCCTCGACCTAAAGTCGGGGTACCATCAAATTTACCTTGCGGAGCATGACCGCGAAAAGACTTCATTTTCAGTAAGCAGCGGCAAGTACGAGTTCTGTCGCCTACCATTCGGCCTGCGCAATGCAAGCAGCATATTCCAAAGGGCAATAGACGATATCCTGAGGGAACATATAGGAAAGATTTGCTTTGTCTATGTAGACGACGTCATAATTTTTTCTAAAAACGAAACGGAGCACCTTCAACACATTAACATTGTGTTAAAATGTCTAATCGACGCAAACATGCGTGTAGGCCCTGAAAAGACTCGTTTCTTCAAGGAAAGTATCGAATTCCTGGGTTTCATTGTAACCAAAGACGGAGCAACATCCGATCCCAAAAAAGTTAAAGCCATTCAGGAATTCCCTGAACCAAAGAATGTCTACAGCGTTAGGTCCTTCTTGGGGTTAGCCAACTACTATAGGGTCTTTATTAAGGACTTTGCCGCTATAGCGCGTCCGATATCGGACATACTTAAAGGGGAAAATGGTTCAGTTAGTAGGCACGTATCAAAGAAAATCCCTGTTGAATTTAATGAAGTTCAACGCGATGCATTTCACCGTCTGCGGAGTATTTTGGCATCAGAAGATGTCATGTTAATGTATCCAGACTTCCAGAAACCGTTCGATTTAACCACTGATGCTTCGGCCAGTGGAATTGGCGCGGTTCTTTCCCAAGGCAATAGGCCAATAACAATGATTTCTCGCGCCTTAAAACAGGCCGAACAAAACTATGCCACTAACGAAAGAGAATTGCTGGCCATTGTGTGGGCTTTAGGCAGATTGCAGAACTTTCTGTACGGTTCTAGGGAAATTAACATTTTCACGGACCACCAGCCGCTCACGTTCGCTGTGTCGGACAAGAACACGAATTCCAAGATTAAAAGATGGAAATCTTACATTGACCAGCACAATGCCAAAATGTTTTATAAACCGGGCAAAGAGAATCTGGTGGCGGATGCCCTTTCAAGGCAAAACATTAATGCTCTGCAAGATGGGCCCCGTTCGGACGCTGCAACCGTTCACAGCGAACTTTCCCTGACCTACACGGTCGAGACAACAGACAAACCTTTGAATTGCTTTAGGAACCAGATTGTCCTAGAGGAATCGCGTTTTCCGCTAAAGCGAAACTTGTTGCTGTTTCGCAGCAAAACACGCCACTTGATCAGTTACACTGACAAGAGCACAATTCTCAAAACCCTCAAAGAAGTTGTGAATTCTGGAGTCGTTAATGCAATACATTGCGATCTTCCCACGTTGGCAAGTTTCCAACACGACCTGATTTTGTATTTCCCTGCTACCCAATTCTGGCATTGCAAAAATCTTGTGCAAGATATAACGGACAAAAACGAGCAGTTAGAAATCATCACTGCCGAGCACAATCGAGCGCACAGAGCAGCTCAGGAAAACATTAAACAAGTACTTCGGGACTATTATTTTCCCAATATGGCAAGTTTGGCCAAAGAAGTGGTTGCAAACTGCAGGGTCTGCACTAAAGCCAAATACGATAGGCACCCGAAGAAACAAGAACTCGGGGAAACGCCTATACCAAGTTATACTGGCGAAATGTTGCATATTGACATTTTCTCGACAGACAAGAAACAGTTCTTGACCTGCATAGACAAATTCTCAAAATTTGCAGTCGTCCAACCGATATTATCCAGAACGATAATCGATGTCACAAGCCCTCTACTGCAAATTGTTAACCTTTTTCCCGCAACCAAGACAATTTATTGCGATAACGAGGCGGCCTTCAATTCCGAGACCATCACTTCGATGCTCCGAAACGCCTACGGCATTTGCATTGTGAATGCGGCTCCGCTTCACAGCACCTCAAACGGCCAGGTGGAGCGCTTTCATAGCACCCTGACCGAAATTGCGAGATGCCTCAAGTTAGACAAGAAAATCAGCGACACTACAGAATTAATCTTAAAGGCTACGATAGAGTACAACAAAAGTTTGCACTCAGTAACCCGCGAGAAACCAATTGAGGTCGTTCATGCAGCAGCTTCTGATCGTCGCGGGAACGTCAAAAACAGGCTAATTAAGGCACAGCAAGACAATATCAAAAGGTGCAATGCATCCAGGCAAAACCGCGTTTTCGAGGTAGGAGAAAAGGTGTTCCAGAAGAACAACAAGAGGCTAGGGAACAAGTTAACTCCCTTATGCTCAGAACAAAAGGTCGAAGCAGACCTGGGAACGTCTGTCCTCATTAAGGGGAGGGTGGTCCATAAGGACAACCTGAAATAAGTTTTCCTCCACAATTAGCTAGTAAGCCAACTCAGAGTTTAAACACCGTCTTATATTGTTCGTCCATTTCAGGTTTGCACTCACTTTGCTTGTGGCACTAGCAGCGGTAAATGCTCGGATCACCGACTTCTCGCATGCCAACTACATTCCGGTCTTAGACGGGGAAGTACTGGTGTTCGATCAACGTAGCTACTTGAGGCACTCAAGTAACATTTCTGAATTTGTTAGTATGGTAGACGAGACGGAAAGACTGTCCGATTCCTTTCCACAGTCGCATATGCGCAAACTACTAGACGTAGATACAGATCACCTTAGAACATTGTTGTCCGTTCTTCAAGTGCATCACAGATTTGCACGAAGCCTCGATTTCTTAGGCACTGCCTTGAAGGTTGTTGCTGGCACCCCTGATGCTTCAGATTTCCTAAGGATCCGCGTTACAGAGACGCAGTTGGTGGAGGCTAACTCCAAACAGATACTAATAAACTCCGAAACTCAAAAACAAATAAACAGACTAACGGACACTATCAATAAAATTATCAGTTCCCGCAAAGGCGATTTGGTTGACACTCCTCATTTATTCGAGACACTGTTGGCAAGAAATAGAATACTGAACACAGAAATTCAAAATTTAGTACTCACCATAACGTTGGCAAAAGCAAACATAGTAAATCCTACAATCCTTGATCATACCGATCTAAAATCACTTATCGAACAAGATACCCCAATAGTTAGCTTAATAGAAGCTTCTAAGATCAAGGTCCTTCAGTCCGAGAATATTATCCACATATTAATAGCCTACCCTAAAGTTGAGTTTAGGTGCCAAAAGGTCTCCGTCTACCCCGTTTCACACCAACAAACCATTCTGCGACTCGACGAAGACACGTTGGCGGAATGCGAAAAGGATACCTTTGCAGTTACTGGATGCACCGTAACTACGCATAACACCTTCTGCGAACGAGCACGGCGCGAAACCTGTGCTAGCTCCCTTCACGCGGGAAACATCGCCAACTGCCACACTCAACCTAGCCACCTGAAAGCGATAATGCCTGTAGATGACGGCGTCGTGGTTATCAACGAAGCGACAGCGCGCGTCCGAACAGATGATGACGCAGAGGTAACCGTCTCAGGAACCTTCCTGATAACTTTCGAACGGTCTGCAACTATCAATGGCACAGAATTTGTAAACCTGCGCAAATCACCAAGCAAGCAGCCTGGCATCGTGAGGTCACCGCTCCTAAACATCATCGGACATGACCCGGCACTAAGCATACCACTCCTGCATCGTATGAACATCAACAACTTGCTATCAATTCGAGATTTCAAGGAGGAGGTAGTTGCGGCTGGCTCGCCTAAATTCTGGTTCGCGGTTGGTGCGGTCCTGAATGTCGGACTAATTGGCTCATTCTTCCTTTTTCTGGTGCTAAGGAAAAGACGAGCCTCCATGCAGATGCAGAAGGCGATTGACAAATACGACATGCCCGAGGACGGCCATCATCCTGAGGGGGGGTAGTTAACAACTAAGCATAAATATATTGCCCTAGCAACTAAGTAGCTTCGTATTAACAATGCTGACGCGCCAGAACTGAGTTCAGCGCTCTGCGCTAAGAACGGCCAGCAGCGGTAAGCTGACACTGCATGGAATGCTGAGTCGGCTTGCCGACCATGCTTTGATGGCGTGATGCATTGAGGCTTAGGGTATTTGTATAATTTGCTTGTCCCCTAGTTTTTAGTTTGATATGAACAGCGCGTAGCATAAGTCGCTACAATAAATACTTGCTCCGGCACTCGCCGTAAAACTATATCTTTTATTATTGTCTGAGCCCAAGGCCAGCAATAGAAGTCAGTAAACTTCGCAACCTAATCCACGCATAACATTTGACAACGCGGGATTCGCCTCGTAACGTTGCACAACAACGAGTTACACACATTGACATTAGATACTACGCGGGACTACCGTATTTAATATATAATTTATATATATGCGCATAAGACTCTCTCGCTCTCTTATACTGATAAGATACATATATGCAGCCGCTCCGCTGCTGGCGTAACCGTCAGCGCAGCTACGCGGCCTTAGCCTAACCACTTATGTACATAGGCTAAGCGTACTCAAGGAGATATAATAAATAAATGATTATTAAAACTGAACTCAAACAGCCAAGACGACTTTACATGGCGACCGTGACTCGGTCTGAGTCTGCAACAGTTGCTGCGCTGGACAACACCAAGAAGAAGAAATTTTAAAATTCTGCAACAGTTGCTGCGCTGGACAACACCAAGAAGATGAAATTTTAAAATTCTGCAACAGTTCTGCGTCTGAGTCTGCAACAGTTGCTGCGCAAACTTAAACGGCACGGACGTGCCAGATTCATTTACTCGTACCCTCGAGCTTACACCTTCTTAACTTATAATTATTATTTATACATTTTTATAAGAAGAAAGAGAAAATAGTGCATATGATTGCATTTTATTAAGTAAACGCAGCTCAATGGCAAAGTGGAAACATACAAAAATATAAAAGTGGCTCAGACTCAGTTTATCGAAAACCGATCTTGATATTTAACAACCCTGATGGTTGTTTACCTTTTGCACATGCTAATTAATCTGTAAAAATAAATATAAATTGTTCTTGAAGCTGCTGTGGAGAAAAAAGTAACAAACGATACACATATAATGGGATGTGTGTGTGTGTGTATATACATTCAGCTGAATTTGCACAGTGTTTCGGTTTTAATTAACTAAATACATATCGGAATTGTGTGTTTTTTATTTAGGTATGTGAATATTTGGTGAAGTATAGAATGGAGAAGCGCATACACTTATTGTTCAACGGAGCGCAAGCCTGTGTGCAGATATGTCTTGATGTACTTGCATACATCAATATGGCGATCGGTAAAATTTTTGGGTATGTACTTGTACATATACATATATCTCTATATATAAAACTGTTTGTCCTGACTGACTGACTGACTGACTGACTGACTGACTGACTGAATGACTGATTGGTGATCAACGCACAGCCCAAGTCGTAAGAGCTAGGAAGCTGAAATTTTCACTGTAGTTACCTTATGTGATGTAGGTGCACGTTAAGACGGGGTTTCGGGAAATTCCACTCGCAAGTGTGGAAAAATCGCGAAAAACGTTTGTATGTAACTTTTTTGTTTACCATCCGATCGGCCCCAAACTTATTTTCAAAGATCTTTGTTGAAATTCATTTGAGGGGTGTTTCGAACTTTTTGGAAAATCAATCCCTCCTTGGTGGAATGGAGGTCAAAGATTTGGTGGGTGACGTTTCACGCTCAAATTCATTTCCAGTGATCCAGTATTTGAGACGTGTTTCTCACTTTTCGCAGAATTCAAACTTCTTCGGGGGGAATGCGATTTAAAGATTTTTTGGGCGGCGTTTTAAGTTGTGTCCGATTTGCTTCAAACTTATTTTTAAAGCTCTCCATAAGAACTTAATAAGTTCGTATATCAGCGATTTGGAAAATTCCACCCGCAACAGTGGTAAATTGGCGGAAAACGGTTGTATGAAAGTTTTTTGTTTACCATCCCATCGGCCCCAAATTCATATTTAAAGATCTATGTTTAAATTCATTTAAGGAGTGTTTCACACTTTTTGAAAAATCCATTCCTCCTTGTTGGAAATGGAGGTCAAAGATTTGGTGGGTGACGTTTCGCACTCAAATTCATTTCCAGAGATCTATAGGAAAAATCATTTGAGACGTGTTTCACACTTTTCGCAAAATTCAAACTTCTTCGTTGGGAATGCGATTAAAAGATTTTTTGTGCGAAGTTTTAAGTTGTGTCCGATTTGCTTCAAACTTATTTTCAAAGCTCTACATAAGAACTTAATGAATACGTATTTCGAAGATTTGGAAAATTCCACCCGCAACAGTGGTATATTGGCGGAAAACGGTTGTATGAAAGCTTTTTGTTTACCATCCGATCGGCCCCAAATTCATATTTAAAGATCTATGTTTAAATTCATTTAAGGGGTGTTTCACACTTTTTGAAAAATCCATCCCTCCTTGGTGCAAATGGGGGTCGAAGATTTGGTGGATGACGTTTTTGTTCAAATTTATTTTCAAAGATCTAAACATTTCTAAATCTAAATCTAAATCTAAAAGATTTCACATTTCTCGCAAAATCTAAACTCCTTCGGTGGAAAATGCATTTTTAAGATTTTTTTGGTGAATTTTAAGAGTTTTCCTATTTGCATAAAAGTTGTTTGATTCCCGTCCGATCAGTTTCAAAATCATTTTCAAAGCTTTTTTGATTTTATAACATACGTGCCACGGGCAAGGCCGGGTTATACCCGCTAGTACATACATATGTACAGACACCAATATGGCGACTTTTTTTTTGAGTCACTTTCTGTTTTATTTCTTTTAATATTTGTCACTTTTTAGATGCCCTTAAAGCCACGAACAATATTTTATTAGTTTTTTTTGTTTGTTTGAATGAAACTGCAACTGAACTAAAGCGAGGCCTTTAACCACGGAAAATGTGAAGCGAAAAAATATGTTCGGACATACAAATATTAATAAATCGGTCTGGAGTTGCCGGAATTTTGGCAATGGACATGTTGAGGTAAGTGCACTGCTACTTATCTTGGTTGAATTTGTAGCTGTTCCTGGAAACTTCTATTGCATCCACCGATGCTTGCTGGGGCGAACTGGATATAATAGCTGTTGTAAGAGATTCGTCTCCGCAGGGCTTCCATGTAAACTTGTTCGAATTGCTGAATACTTGGGGGAGAGTTTCTACTCTGCACAAAAAATATTTTCGAGGTTTAAGAAAAACACGTTTGTTCACTCTTAGGTTAATTATCGTCTGTCTGTGTTTTCAGAATATATATTATATTGTGTTAGTGTAAGTGTGGTGAATTTAATTTTCTTTGTTTCAATTCCAGATATACATTGGCTGTTGGATGGCGACGGCCAGATGTGTGAACAAGAATATTCTAATTATTATTCTTATTATTATTCTTATTATTGTTCTTGTTATTATTAAATTGAATAATATTTTTACATTTTACATATATATATATATATGCCGGATCAAAGAAATCACTTCCTTTGCAATTAGGCATACTGGCAGCACAGCAAGTCCCGAGTGTCGTTGTAGTCACATAAAAATTATATTCTTAGGAGCACGTCCATGCGCTATGACTTTCACTTTTCGAATCGAATGATTTTCATCGTCCTCCAGCATACTACTCATGCTCTTGTCATTCTACATTCTTCTCTGACTTTTAGTACTGTTAGTGAACACTCAACACTATTCGATACTGAACGCTACACAACACACTCGGGCCATGCTCGGCAGAGACTATCTTCTTTGTCCCACACCATGCTTTCAGTAGCAACCCTAATGCAAGTACGACAGTTATGTTGAATAGCAGTACCTTCTGTCAAATTCTCTGTTTCTTACTAACACTTAACCGTTAACCTTCAAAAATAATACTCACAATAATTTGTTGGATACACGACACGGCCTACTTGGCAATTCACACGTCCTCGTGTGTACATTTTGCTTAGATCATGCCATAGTCAAAATTGTTGGGTACAATTTACTTTACTTTAAGTATCACCTTACAAACAGCAGTATCATAGGTCATTGTAGATTTTAACGGCCTTGCCTCTTTACCGATTAACAATTCTAATATTTCGTTACACGATTTTTCGTGCAATTTATTGTCATTTAAAGCGCCCCTCGCAATCAGGTGTAAACTTATCTTTGTGAAGAACAAAATTCCCTAAACCTTGTGCTGGCAAAACATCTACCCTGATCAGCTATTATGCGTACCGGCACCCCGAATAGTGGAACAGTTTCTTTGACTGCCTTAATGCAGTTTTCCGTATCAAGGTTCAGCGTACGTTGAAGGTGAACAAATTTTGTGAACGCATCAACTTGAACTATGATGTACTCTTTCAAGTAGCTTTTGCCACTTAACTTTCCGGTTATATCAATATGCACAGTGTGCCAAGGGTATGTTATTTTTAGGAATCGGGTGCATTTCTATTTGTGGTTTGCTAGATAGGTAGAGGTAATGCAAATTTCTACAAACTTTCTCACATATTTAGACATCTTCTCGAACCAGTAGTTGACATACATTTTGTCTAGAGATTTCTTCCACCCTGAATGCATTATGGCTTCATGGGCAATATTAATGACTGACCATCTAAAGGCTATAGGTATTACAGGCAAACATTTTGTGCTGAATCTTTCGATAAACCACTCCCGCTCTCAATTCGTACGACGCTGAGAGAGCTTCCCCCAACTCATGGTTTCGCAATTTTAAAATTATGGAAGCACTGTCAGAAACTCGTTGCTGTTGGGCTAGAAGCCAATCGTCGGTTATCTCAGCAATGTTTATGCGCATTTCAACCGTTTTCGCTGAGGATTTATAATCAATGGGCAATGGATTCCGCGAAAAAAAATCAATCAATGTATTCAATACTGAAATCGAATGATTGAAGATATGCCCACCATCGATGTACCCTTGGGGTAAGGTCATTTTTTTGAGACTTGCTTTCAAAGAGTTGCAAACAATGGAGGAAGTGTCTTACTGCGTTGTAAACCGCGAGGGTCTCAAGCTCGTATGAGTGATATTTTGCTTCAGCCATTGTCGTAAATTTTCTGTAATATTCAATAAATCTGGGTTTATTTTCTATCTTGTGCATTAAAATTGCAGCATATCCAATAGAACTTGCGTACGTGTGTAGTTCAATTGGCTTTAGTAGATCGAAAATTGTCAAAACGGAGTCACTCGCCAAAATTGATTTGATTTTTTGACGAATTGCTTCATATTCCGGCTTCCAGGCAAAGTTATTATTTTTGGAGGTAAGATTATATAAAGCTTTCATCTACTCAGAACAGCCTAAAATACGAGACTAGGCCTATGAATTGTCGCACCTGTGTTACTGACTGCGGTGACGGCAATTCGGCCAACGCTTGTACCTTGCGTGGATTTGGTCGAATTTGACTCGCTTCAACTAAGTATCCTAAATGTTCTTGAAGCCGATTGCGCGCTGAAAATCGAGGAAGAAATTACCAATCCAAAAGGCATGGCCAAAAATTTATATTGTCCTTCTGGCGTGACAAAAGCTGTGCGCTCGATAGAGTCAGGGTGTATTGGAACTTGGTAAAAGAAACTTGTCATATTTAAACTGGAGAAATATTTGCCTTCACGCAGTCTGTTTATTTGATCAGCAATTAAAGGCAGCGGATATTTGTCAGAGACCGTATTAGCATTTCCATTTTTCTTTCTAACCAAGACGTTTGATTCTAACAATGCTTTTACTTTATCCTTTTCTTCTATATTCAACCTATACGGACGTCTTTGAACAATTTTATCTGTGTTGCTTAATGCCCTATCATTATTCAAATGAGACTCCAGACCCTAAACTCAATATACCAAGTCCAACCAATACATCATAATATAAAAACTTATCCACAACTACGTTACTACAAATAATATTTCTAAGGGGGTTCATCGATTTCGACATTAGCCAGATTTGCATAGTGTTATGTGCATGATTTTCACCAATGCCTTTTAGAACTACTAAATTATTAGAATTTTCAGTACAACTCTCTTAATAAGCGTTCATTTAGCTACAGAGTAAAAACAAAATGGAACGGGCTCACCAAATTAATGCAGCATTTGACATTTGCATTGCCCTTAATATCTCGAGAAATTTTCGGTTTTTGAGACTCCAGATGCTGAAGCCATGCAGCGTCAGAATTTCCTCGTGGAGAGGCATCGCCCGATTCCACTTCTGATGTCGGATCAGAGAAATCACTTCCTTTACAATTAAACATACTGGCAGCACAGCAAGTCCCGCAAGTCGAAAAAAATAAAAAACCCAAGAGCACGTCCGTTCACTATGACCTTCACTTTTCGAATGAATGATTTTCATCGGCCTCTAGCATACTACTCCTGCTCCTGTCATTCTACATTGTTTTTTGACTTTTATTACTGTTATTGAACACTCAACACTATTCGATACTGAACGCTACACAACACACCGTTGTCCGTTGTCTAACAGGAATCGCTGCGCTTGCACTGAAGACACTCTTTGAGTGAACTTCCAAATATATGAGTACACTCGCTCTCTCTCTCTTTTTAGCTGTTAACCGATAACAGCATAAAATAAAATAATTCTGTATAAGAACCTAAACAAGCACTAACGTGCATCAAATATTTTTATTTATAGTGTGATATTACATGACGTGACAGGCGTTGTCGGTCGTTCGTCGTAAATAACAAATTTCAAATACTTATGGTGCATTAAATTAAACAAACTGGCAACAGAATCGAAACTAATTACATGGGGGACTATAAATGTTGAATTGTTCGGACTATTCGCCTGTTGATATAAATGTATATACCGGCTATCGGGTTATAAGACCCCTAAGCATTAACAGCACAACAACAATAACTACAACAACAGCACCAGCAGTAACAGCACAACAACAATAACAACTACAACAGCACCACGAAGATATTACATGGCTGTAGTGCGTATATGCCCTTACAGAATATCCTGTATTTAAATATAAAGTATGCAGCACTTTGTTGCATACAATAACAATAATATAGTAAACAAGCCCAGAGCCACTTTATGTATAGGCTCTGTCTCATATTACGCAGCGCGGTTCACTAGCCTCACTAGCTGACCGTTTATGCTTACGCTGCAGATCCCACGCTCCGTCTGAGCGCATTCCGTGAGCAATATATATGCTCACTAATACAGGCATATGCGTGCTACTCACTCTCCCTCTCTTTGTAGCTGTTAACCAATAACAGCATCAGTATATACATGTATCCATAGGCTATGAGCTTTATATTGACTCAGAATAAAATCATTCTTACACAAAATTGAGCAATTAATTTCTGCCCGATTAGAAGCATAGCCCGTAAAGCTATGCGTACCAATAGGTAGGAAACTGTAAAAAATAAAAAATTTATTAACCCAAAATTAATTATCCCCTTAATAAAATAAGTAAATACCAATTAACTTATATATATATATATAAATAAAAAAAAAAGGGAGAACTAAATTTTAATAAATATATATTGTGGTATTGTATGGCCACTCCAAGAATTGAGAAGGAAAATTTTTAATACGAAAAAAAAAAAATGAAACAAAGACAGAAATAAGTGCTCCGTTTGCCTCGTTAGGTATTCCAAAAATTATGTTCGAGAATAAGTCATGATTAAGGATAGAATTAGCAAGGTATATAACGACTATACAGACTTTCGTATGCGAGCCATACAAATTTTGCAAGGCATAGAGAATTCATATCAGTGTATGAGTTCGAATCCGAATATATAGAAGAATTCGGCACAGTGACAAGTCCACTCTATTCATGTTCTAAAATTGAGTGTGGAATAATCTTGTCTACACTACCCTACGTCAAAATAAAAACAATTATTGACGAGCATCCGATTCTTGGGCCGACAACAATTGTTTTAGTACGTCTGTAGTATTCAATCCAAAAAGCAAGAGTAATTATATAGGAATATGGAGGGAAAACAATCAAAGGCAGATGATAACACTGCCAATGTAGTTAACGTAGTTGAAGTTGTAGACACAACTCCCCATGTGCAGTTAACAAACATACTGCTAATAATACTCATTGTAATAGCCTCAGCAAACATCCTTCTGAAGATTTATCTTCTTCATAAAAAATCACTGAGCAAGCGTTACATGAGTCGAGCCAACGACTTAGACAATTGATAATCTGGTAAACTTAAATAAAAAGTATGATCTCAAGCTTAACCTACCATCAGTGTTAAATACACCGGTAACATTTGATAAGTTACTGTTGGCAGAATCAACGACAGACGAAAAACTGGAAGATACAAACAAAATAAACATGGCTCAAACAGTAGTTGAATTTTTTAAATTGGCCTCATCACTCATACCTGAGTTCGATGGAAAGGCAGCAAATACACAAAGTTTCATAGACGCTTTGAATCTCCTTGATTCTCTAAAGGGCTCGCATGAAACAACAGCTATCAGTCTCATTAAGACAAAACTAAAAGGCCATGCGAGAAACTTGATAAACAATGAGCAAACTATCGCTGAAATAATTGCAAAATTATCAAGCACAGTAAAAGGCGAATCA
>NW_026999184.1:0-1040 GCF_035044405.1 Drosophila montana
AAAATTTGACTTTCACAAGTACTGTTAAACATGTCATCCAAACTAAACATGAAGACCCGGCTTACAAAAAACCATACAAATACTCCAAAACATTCGACCAAGAAGTTGAAAACCAGATCAAAGATATGATCAAACAAGGGATAATTCGCAAGTCGAAATCACCTTATTGCTCGCCTATTTGGATCATACCAAAAAAGACGGATACATCTGGCAAACAAAAATTTAGGATAGTCATTGACTATCCAAGCCTTAATGAAGTCACAGTTGATGACAAATACCCTATACCAGCAATGGACGGTATACTAGACAAACTTGGTAAATGTTTTTTTTTTTACCATTTACTACCATTGACCTCGCGAAGGGCTTTCACCAAATTCAAATGGATAAAGGTGCTATTCCTAAGACAGCTTTTTCAACTAAAAATGGACATTACTAGTACACTCAAATGCCGTTTGGTCTGAAGAATGCACCTGCAACGTTTCAACGCTGCATGAACAATCTCTTTGAAGATTTAATCTACACGGATTGTCTTGTCTACATGGACGTCATTAACCTAACCCAGCTTAAATGGAAGCAATCCAAAAATTCCCAATACCTAAAACAACAAAGGGAATCAAATTATTCTTAGGACTTTGCGGTTTTTACCGAAAGTTCATGCTAAATTTGATGACAGCAAGACTAAAAAAAGGTGCAGTCATAAATACAAAAGATAAGCAATATATTGAGGCATTTGCAAAATTAAAATTACTTATAATGTCCGATCCGATACTAGTATATCCCAATTTCGAGAAACAATTCTCGCTAACCGCAGATGCCAGTAATATTGCTATAGGAGCAGTATTATCTCAAGATTACAAACCAATCTGCTATGCAAGCAGAACATTAAACGAACATGAAATTAATTATTCGGCAATAAAATTTGACTTTCACAAGTACTGTTAAACATGTCATCCAAACTAAACATGAAGACCCGGCTTACAAAAAACCAAACAAATACTCCAAAACATTCGACCAAGAAGTTGAAAACCAGATCAAAGATA
>NW_026999185.1:0-5951 GCF_035044405.1 Drosophila montana
CCACTAACCATACAATGCATAGACTTGTCAAACGTCGGAATAATCGGATACCGATAAATCGTCAACGACTGAGCCCCATGGGTGTCCGCGACCATTTTAATGTGCCCAGACAAAGTAAGACTGCTGAGAGTGGCAGCCGAACGCCTGCCTCGACAGCCGAACGTTCAGTATGAAGCCGTATCCCGCTCAGCGCACAATGTTGCTGCGGCTGATGCTGTTTCGTAATATATGTATGTTGGTATTAAATCTTTTCAGCCCAAATACATACATATGTGTATATGCGTGTGTAGAGTGTGCCTCGCTCACACTTATTGCTTTGCGCACTTGTGTGCATCTCCTTCTCACTGCATAGCTTCTTAAAAACCCCGAGATCTACAAACACACATATGTATGTGTTGTGTGGATGTGTGCATATATATATATATATATATATAATTGAAGATTTTAATTTTTGCACAAATATCCGCTGGTCATAAAATTATTTAGGTGATCAGTCATTTGACCTATGTATGTACATATGCAAGTGCAGGTGCTTGTCAAAAGTTTACCCTTTCGGCCCAACGGGCTGCTGCAGGTATTAAGCGGTCAACATTCATTCATCAATTCAAACGCGTGCCAATAATGATATTTTGAAATTGTGCGCCCATGATCTGCCCATTCACACACATTTGTAGCTCTGTGTGTGTGTGTATAGCTCGAAATTCAGATATACAAAAATATTGTCAAATTTGCATCGGACAGGCAGGCAGGGACCAACAGGCACACATGCGCATTAATGCTTCTACCTTCATATACAAAATACGCAAGTATGCTTGAATAGCAAGTCCAAAAACTTTCAAATGCACAGATGCCAACGCTTAGGTACTCTTTCGAACAAGAACCAGCTAAAATGAAAGAATTTCGCATCGACTTGGCAAACCTTTTCATTATTTCATTTTTGCTTGTGCGGACACATACACACACAAACATTTAAACGTTACGTAGATAAATAAAAAACAGCGATGCCTTTCTATCGCACAAATCATATGGATGAGAGTAAGCCAAAGCAGTTTACTGTAGAGTGAGCGAGTAAAAAGACAGTGATGCCGTTCCACGACACAGGTCATATGTATTCTCGAACAAAAACGAAGGCGACTTTGGACCAGCCGCAAAAAAAACGCTTGTCACCACCAAATGTAGGGTTTGACCAGTCTATATGTTATTTGGTTAGTGCTGATAGACAACAGCCAAAAAAGAAGAAGACTCTGCAGAGCATATAACATATCCATTTAACTTTCTTCCAAGAATAACATGAAATACACATAAACTAAGTTTATAATTATACAATTTAATGGTTATCCACGAAGGATGGTATTAAATCAATAAGCACACCCGCTAAATTACTCTATATCGAGACATATTCTATAATGCCAAAATTTTTTCCAAATGCTACCAACCATCATATCATCTTCATGTACTAGTTTAATAATACATTCAAATAACTTCATTAGTCGTTTATATTAAAGATAATTGACTTATGCCGGCAAGGCAAAACCCCACTGTCATATGAATTTGCGTATATAAAATGTTTTCACATGATATGCCTTGCGCACCCACTCCCTATATAGGTTTTTTGCCACAAATTCTATAATTCCGACTTTTTTCCAAATGCTGCCATCCACCTTATCTTGTTCATGTACTAGTTTTATAATACATTCAAATAACTTAATTAATCTTTTTAATTAAATAATTGAATAACCATAATAGCATCTTCATGTTCTAGTTTTCACCCCTTTCAGCAGGTGCACGCCAGACGAAGCAGCCGAAACTGCACACCAGCTAAGTGTACCGCCCGAAGGAACGGAAACGATTCCACCGGTACATGAAGAGGAGATAGCGGAATACATAACTGCGCTAAACAACAAAAAAGCCCCAGGCGATGATGGTATCAATGCAATGGCATTAAAGCTACTACCGCAAAGAAGCATCTCGTTCATCACCAAAATATATAACAGATGCATGGAAATCGGCTACTTCCCAGCGCAATGGAAAAGTGCGCAAGTAGTAATGATACCTAAGCCTGGTAAACCTGAAGCTAATCTGGCCTCCTATCGCCCGATTAGTTTACTGCCAGCGCTCTCCAAGATACTAGAAAGAGTATTTTTGAGTAGAGTTTTGCCAGTATTGGACGAGGCCGGTCTGATCCCGGATCACCAATTTGGCTTCAGGCGCTGTCACGGAACCCCGGAACAATGCCACAGAGTTGTTCAAACTATCCTCGACGCATTTGAGGAGAAAAAATATTGCTACGCCGTATTCCTCGATGTCAAACAAGCCTTTGACAGAGTTTGGCATCCTGGGCTCCTGCAAAAGCTCAAGGGTAACCTCCCACACGCCTACTTCTTGTTTCTGGCTTCATATCTGGAGAACCGAACATTCCGAGTTAAATGTGGGGAAACAGTGTCCAACACCAAACACATTCATGCTGGCGTCCCTCAAGGCAGTGTTCTGGGTCCGCTGCTCTATAACGTGTACACAGCTGACTTGCCCGTCAGTGGGAACCCAAACGTGCGCGTTGCCACGTACGCCGACGACACGGCATTTCTCACCATCTCGGAATCACCTGGCGAAGCTAGCTCACTGATGCAGATGCAATTGAACCTCGTCAACGACTGGCAAAAGCGGTGGAACATTACAGTCAATGGCGACAAGTCAACTGCGACCACCTTTGCACTCCGCTCGGGTAACTGTCCACCAGTTCAACTAGACGGAGTCACAATACCAGAAGAACCCAATCCTAAATATCTGGGAATAACGCTAGACAGGAAACTCACCTGGAGAGCACACCTAATAAAAAAGCGAAACCAGTGTGAGCAGCGACTAAAAGCCTACTACTGGCTTATGGGCAGGAGATCAAGGCTTTCCACCTCCTCCAAGATTCTGACCTACAAGGCGATCATCAGACCAATCTGGACCTATGGAATCCAGCTCTGGGGTACAGCCTGCAGGTCCAATATCCGGATCATTCAAACATTCGAAAACAAAGCACTACGCATCGCTACAAACGCACACATATATCATGATAACGCCACCATCCACGATGTTCTCAAGTTCCCCTGGGTAAAAGACGAGATTGCCAAAAGCAGCAGACGATATATCAAGCGATTACATAACCATCCAAACACACTAGCCATTTGTCTGCTAGACAACAGCCAACAAAGGAGAAGACTCTGCAGAGCCCACCCACTGGATCTCCCATGGGACAATATAGCCATTTGACCTTCCGTCATGGAATAACATAGCCATTTAACTCTCTCTAAGAATAACAACTATACTAAGTTCAATACATGAAATACACATAAGCTAAGTTTATAATTATACAATTTAATGGTTGTCCACGAAGGATAGTATTAAATCAATAAAACACCCGTTACAAAAAAAAAAAAAAAAAAAATGAATAGGTTTCAGTCGCGATCGAACACTCGTTGAGTAAAGACGTGCCTGCGGACCGCTGCGAAGCATTCCAAATACACAAGCAACATAAACAACAGTTACTTGCGGCGAAATTATCAGGCCAGCTGCGCTCTGATTGGTCGCTGCAACCGTTACTGCGCTCTGTCAGCTTGCGTGCCGTGCGCAAATAACGGCGCACTAATACTTACACACGCACACGCTTACACGCTTGTGCGCGTTATTTCAACACACACACGACAATAAGAATACAACAACAAACAACAACACAGACTAGCACTCGCTGCTTACGCTCGCCAGACGGGCAGCTTGCTTGCTCCCGCTCCCCCGTACCCCTCACCAACAAGATGGACAAGATGGACTGGCAAGCCGAGCCACGTGCTATACAGCTCATTAAAACCAGCAGCACCAAGAGGAAGAAGACCAACACCAGAGCTAGCAACCCTGACTCTGAGAATTCGAGCTGCACTAGCGAACCTGGAGAAATAAGGAGGAAGCCCGCGCGCAAACAGCGCAAACAGCCTTCCCGCGTACACCTACCAGACGGACCAAGCACTAGCAAAGCTGCTAGAGATAATCTAAGAAGCAACAGATTCGCTTCACTCTCTACAGATGAAGACGACGAAGAATCTTCGGCCAGCGAGGACTCCACTGAAGTCATAGGACTAGCTAAGGGCCAACCAAATAAGGAGCCTGCTAAAGAACCTAAGACGATCAAGCCACCACCGATTTTTATTCCAGACGTGACCAATATCAAAGCGCTTACCAATGCCATAACTGGCGCCCTTGGCAAAGCAGTAGAAGTTACTTATAAAGCCACTAAAAACAACAACATTAGAGTAATGACGCAAGATAAAGCTAGCTTCACTGCACTTAAGGCATTTCTCAATGAAAATAACAAACGGTATCAGACCTTTCAGCCCAGAGACGAAAGAGCCTACCGGATAGTGGTCAAAGGCCTGCACCACTCCACTGAGCTGGACGAGATCAAGGAAGGTTTAAGCAACTACGGGCACGAAGTAAGAGACCTGTATAACCTCACACAAAAAAGCACAAAAAAACCCCTAAACATATTCTTCGTAAATCTCGAGCCGGCGAAAAATAACAAAGAGGCATACAAAATCAAAAGGCTTTGCTGCTCTGTGGTTACAGTCGAGCCCCCAATGAAGTTTAACGATGTCCCCCAATGCTATCGCTGCCAAGGATACGGACACACTCAAAGATACTGTCACCTGGAACATAGATGTGTGAAATGTGGAGGCGGACACTCCACGTCGGAATGCTCAAAGAAGAGCAGTGACCCGGCCTTCTGCCTGCACTGCCAGGGTCCCCATGTGGCCTCATATAAAGGATGCCCAGCCTATAAGAAGGCAAAGAGCCTCTTAACGGCAAACAGACAGACAGCTCCAAGAGATGGACTGCCCCCAAACTCCAGCAAAGTGAATGCAAACATTAGTTTTGCTAAGGCCGCAAAGAGCACCTACGAGGCAAATCAAGCTCCCTGCCCGGATTCACAGCCGGACAATCAACTTAATGCGATAGTGACAAGGCTAGAGGTCATGTTTGAAAAAATGATGGATAAAATACTAGGTCAAATGACACAGATGCTGGAAACTGTTTGCTCCACATTATGCAAGAAGGTTTAGAGATCACGATCTGGAATGCTAACGGCCTGTGCAAAAACAGGCCTGAGGTTGAGCTTTACTGCAAGACCAACAATACCGAAATTCTCCTCATATCTGAAACCCATTTCTCTGAAAGATCTTACTTCTGTCTGCGAGGCTACGACCTGATCTCAGCCAATCACCCCAACGGGAGAGCCCGCGGCGGAGCTGCCATTCTGATTCGTAGCAACATAAGTTATGAGATCCTGCCCCCTACTCTGGAGGAGTGGATCCAATGCGCAAAAATAAGAGTGAGTACCACACTGGGAGACGTCACAATAGCCGCTGCCTACTGCCCCCCCAAGCACAATGCTAGGGACGAAGAATTCGGGACGCTAATGGACAGCCTCGGCACAAGGTTTCTAATAGGCGGAGACTTCAACGCCAAGCACACCTGGTGGGGCTCCAGAACAAACAACCCTAAAGGCTACGCGCTGTTCAGGCAAACCCGCTTAAGAAACCTCGACTGCCACAGTACAGGCGCACCTACATACTGGCCTACAGACCCATATAAGGTGCCAGACGTCCTGGACATCGCGATAACTCATGGTTTGGATACTGGCAGAATCCAAGTCAGAGAAGTAGAGGACCTCCTATCTGATCACAGCGCCATAGCCATCTCTATATTTGCAGCAGCCATGCGGAAGTCTGCCCGCAAGAAGCTTATATATAAAGCCACTGATATTGGCAAATATCAAACCTGGCTGGACAACTTCACCAAACCCAAAACGAAACGATTCCGCCGGTACATGAAGAGGAGATAGCTGAATACATTACAAAAAAGCCCCAGGCGATGATGGTATCAAAGCAATGGCATTAAAGCTACTACCGCAAAAA
>NW_026999186.1:0-3739 GCF_035044405.1 Drosophila montana
AGAGGACAGGCTAGCTATTGCTCGACTGGTTCCGATTATTTTATTTTAATTATTTTTATTTTGATTTTATTTTTATTTTATAATTAACTTTATTATTTGTATTTTGATTTTATTTTTATTTCCAATTAATTTCATTATTTTTATTTTAACTAATTGTTTTTTTTTTAATTATTTTTATTAATTTTATTTTGATTTTTAATTAATTTTATTTATTTAATTCGTTTTATTTTTATTATTATTATTTGATTTAATTCTCACTCTACAGTACCTTTTCGCTGCACTCGTTCACTCTTTCAACGTGGTACCATGTTCACTCTCATTGGCCACTCTCGCTTTATCCCTTTTTTTTGAACACCAAAAAAAAACTTAAAAAAAACTTTAGCGCACTTGTCTTGTCCCAGTTCACTTGCACTTTTGCTTGTTCACTCTTTTTTTGTTTTCACTTTTTTTTTTTTGTTGTATATAAGAGAAAAACTCCACCTTTCATAAGGCAACGTTCACTTATGCTGACGCCGTTGTCCCTTTGCACTTTTCACTTACAGCGCAATTTCGACACGTACCGAACGATTTGCCCCACGGTAGGCTCAGGCAGCTGTGCCGTTGGCACGCGCTCTGTCTGAGCGCACACTCTAGCGCGCTTGAACGAATTCGCTCGCTCAGCGAGAAGTTTTATGGCCGTCCGTTAGTTGTACGTGTCTCTTCTTTACTATTTCTCTCATACCATCACTTGCCTGCTGGTGGCACTTATGGGGTCTTTTAGGCCACGTTAATGCCACGCCCCTTTACGCCTAGGGTCCCTGCTCGGGCGCCACTTGTAAAGTAGTAACTTGGCCGGGGTGGTAAAACCCAATCTTACCAGGTTCACTCTACAAGAAATTTGTAGTTTGCCGAGACGTAGAGCTGAAAAGTTGGGTTTAGAGAACTGTCGGGAAGACTCCGCCACAGAGGGATTTATATCTTTGGGAAGAGGGAAGGGAACCGCCGGGCTCACTCCGCTGCAGTTAGGTTAGGGTAGATCAGCGTGATGAATGCTGCTGGGATCACTCCGCCGCAGAATAAAACGCATGAAAAACACACACAATCGCTATACCGCCTACGCCGCCATCTTGCACAAAACAATGTAAACACCGATCAACTTCGTGGATTATAATTCGCACTTTATTTCATTTGACTTTCCCTGCTGCACCGCCACTTCTTGTTTTTTCCAACCTCGCGGCTACCTCGCGTTTCCCCTAAGTCTTGTCGTCCGTCGTCGCACGCGCACGTCTTGTACTTATTTTCGCTGAATTCCAAGTGATCTTGCTGCTCAGCTTCAGCAGCTCATAACCCTTTTTCGCTCTCCGGCGAAAACTCTCTCGCAAGCATTCGCTCTCTTCTACTCCTACTGTTAACATTTTAGGAGTCAGAGGTGATTATGATTAAATTTACATTATAATTGGCTCCTCTTAATTCCTCATAAATCCACTCCCTTCTATTCTTAATGATAAGTTTTCTATTTCATATTTCAACTTCATTTGTTTGGCACTTATTCTATGATTATTTATGATAATTTATAATATTGATGGGTCTATTGTGACTCCGCGTCACAAATAATTTAAAAAAAAAATAGTTTTTAATACTATAAAAAAAGAAGGCACATGAAAGATTTCTTATAACTGATTGTTAACCAATTAGTATGAATATTATACTTTTCATAAAATTTTTATATATACCTTAAATATTTTTCACTCACAAATACTCAAACTCCAACTAGAACAATGGGTGGTAAGACTTCAAAAGCTAAGGATAACACTGCAAATGTGTTAAACGTTGTAGAAATCATGGACACTACGCCTCACTTAGAAATACAGATTCTACTTTTATATTTAGTAGCTCTTACAGCTTTGAATTTGTTGTTAAAAGCGTATCTTATATACAAGCGAACATTGAGGAAACGTTACCAAAGGCGTGCGAATGATCTAGATAAAGTTTAAAAACCAAAAAAAAAAAACAAAATGAAAATAAGGTTATTAGCGAAGACAATCCAATACTAGGGTTATCAAAAATTGTTCATGTCCCTCTGCACCGTTAATCCATTTCACTCATGGAGTATATTAGCAAATAAAATAAATACATTTAAAGACAAATGGAGGAATCACCCCATTCTGACACAAAAATGGTACAACAGGTAACCTTGGACAGGGAACATGTGAAACAGGTTTTATCATCAATCCCTGAATTTGACGGTTCAAACCAGTCACTAAATCGTTTTTTAACAGCCTTGCGCATAGTTGAAGTGATCAAGAACACCTAGCCGTCGAAGTAATCAAATCAAAGATAACTGGTCCTATTTTGTACAAAGTGCAAGATGAAAGAACAATTTATGCTTTAATCTAGAAATTGAAGGGTAACGTCAACGGTGAATCTCCTGACGTACTAAAGGCAAAAACGGTTTAATATCAAACAAAAAGGAAATACAGCTTCACAAAATACTGTTGAAATTGACAACTTGCGAAAGCGACTCGAAGCACCATATATTGATGATGGCCTAGACCAACGCAGAAAAATTCTCAACCAAAGAATCAATTTCTGCCATGACCAAAAATGGCGAACATGATAAGCTTCGTATTATCTTAGAAGCAGGAAACTTCGTCACTTTCAATGATGTCATGGGTAAATATATCCATTGCAGCACTGAAATGACTGGAAGAGCCAGTACAGTAATTTACCACAGAGGCAGAGGTAGAGGTAATAATTACTAAAATACCCAAAGAGGTAGACCAAACGGCCGCGGTAACTATAACCAAAATTACCAAAACCATAACAACAACAATAGACGACATAATAGAGGTAATGCCCGTGGTCATAATCGAAGAAGGAATAATTCCAGTCGAGATAACAACCAAAACAATAACAATGGCAATAATAATGTTCGAGTTACGTAGAATTATCCACCGGAAAAATGTCATTTCACACGACTTTCACATAGCCGTACAAGATTTCCCAATACCTAGCGATGGCATTATTGGTATAGACTTCTTTAAAAAGAATAATTGCCAATTAGATTTCACACAAACATGTGATTCTCTAATACTTCGACCTAATAATTTAAATTACCCAATAAATTAACCAATAATTCACACTTGTGATAATAATGCCACAATACTTCCAGCTCGTTCTGAAGTAGTCCGTTAGATTAAAATTTCTTCCCCAGATAACAATATTTTCATCCCAAATCAAGAAATTGATAAAGGACTCCCCATCGGAAATAAAATTTCCAATAATCAACAAACTTTTGTCGGAATACTAAACTCCACAAGTTCAGTAAAAATACTAAACCTTAATGACATTAAAATAGAAGAGCTAAGTGACTATCAAAAAGTAAATGAAATTAGCAAAGATCGCCAAGAAACGGTGATGGAAAAACTAAAAAAGAACTTTCCCCCATTATTTAAAACACAATTAAAAGCTCTCTGCACCAAGTACACAGACATATTCGGACTCGAAACCGAATCCATAACGACCAATAATTTTTATAAACAGGAACTAAGACTAAAAGATACTGAGCCAGTGTACATAAAAATTACAGAATTCTTCATACTCATAAAGAACAAGTTAATAATCGAAGAACTCATCTCGGATAAAATTGTAGAACCCTCTGTATCGGAATATAACAGCCCAATACTTCTCGTTCCAAAAAAGGGATTACCGGAATCCGATACCAAGAGATGGCGATTAGTTATAGACCATTGAGTAATAA
>NW_026999187.1:0-1271 GCF_035044405.1 Drosophila montana
CCAGCGATGCCATATGCCATATGCCGTATATAACATTTATCATGCGACATGCCTTGCGCGACATTACTCTATATTGAGTCGCGATCAACACTCGTTGACTAGCACTTGCTGCTTAAGCTCGCCAGACGGGCAGCTTGTTTGGTCCCGCTCCCCTGTACTCCTCACCAATAAGATGGACAAGATGGACTGGCAAGCCGCGCCACGTGTTCTCTGAGAATTCGAGCTGCACTAGCGAACCTGGAGAAATAAGGAGGAAGCCCGCGCGCAAACAGCGCAAACAGCCTTCCCGCGTACATCTACCAGACGGCCCAAACACCAGCAACGCTGCTAGAGAAAATCTAAGTAGCAACAGATTCGCTGCACTCTCTACAGATGACGACGACGAAGAATCTTCGGCTAGCGATGACTCCACTGAAGTCATAGGACTAGCTAAAGGCCAACCAAATAAGGAGCTTGCTAAAGCAACCTAAGACGATCAAGCCACCACCGATTTTCATTCCAGACGTGACCAATATCAAAGCGCTTACCAATGCCATAACTGGCGCCCTTGGCAAAGCAGTGGAAGTTACGTATAAAGCCACTAAAAACAAAAATGTTAAAATAATGACGCAAGATAAAGCTAGCTTCACTGCACTTAAGGCATTTCTCAATTAGAATAACAAACGGTACCACACTGTTCATCCCAGAGACGAAAGAGCCTACCGGATAGTGGTCAAAGGGCTGCACCACTCTACTGAGCTAGACGAGATCAAGGAAGGTTTAAGCAACTACGGGCACGAAAAAACCCCATACGAAATCAAAAGGCTTTGCTGCTCTGTGGTTACAGTTGGGCCACCATTAAAATTTAACGATGTCCCCCAATACTATCGCTGCCAAGGATACGGGCACACCCAAAAATACTGCCACCTGGAACATAGATGTGCGAAATGTGGAGGTGGATACTCCTCGTCCGATTGCTCAAAGCAGAGCAGTGACCCGGCCATCTGCCTGCACTGCAAGGGTGTCCATGTGGCCTCCTATAAAGGATGCCCAGCCTATAAGAAGGCAAAGAGCGTCTTAACGGTAAACAGACAGACAACTTCAAGAGATGGACTGCCCCTAAACTCCAGCAAAGTGAATGCTAACATTAGCTTTGCTAAGGCTGCAATGAGCACCCACGAGGCAAATCAAGCTCCCTGCCCTGATCCAAAGCCGGACAATCAACTTAATGCGGTAGCGACAAGGCTAGAAGCTGGAAACTGTTTGCTCCACATTATGCAAGAAGGTTTAGA
>NW_026999188.1:0-3712 GCF_035044405.1 Drosophila montana
ATTTAAGCGCAAAAATATATACAAATCTTGGAGCACAAGTAAAACACGTCAATCACTCTCAACTGAGAACTCTTTTTTTGTGCTGGCGTCTCTCAAGGCAGTGTACTGGGTCCGCTGCTCTATAACGTGTACACAGATGACTTGCCCGTCACTGGGAACCCAAACATGCGCGTTGTCACGTACGCTGACGACACGGCATTTCTCACCATCTCGGAATCACCTGGCGAAGCTAGCTCACTGATGCAGATGCAATTGAACCTCGTCAACGACTGGCAAAAGCGGTGGAACATTACAGTCAATGGCGACAAGTCAACTGCGACCACCTTTGCACTCCGCTCGGGTAACTGTCCACCAGTTCAACTAGACGGAGTCACAATACCAGAAGAACCCAATCCTAAATATCTGGGAATAACGCTAGACAGGAAACTCACCTGGAGAGCACACCTAATAAAAAAGCGAAACCAGTGTGAGCAGCGACTAAAAGCCTACTACTGGCTTATGGGCAGGAGATCAAGGCTTTCCACCTCCTCCAAGATTCTGACCTACAAGGCGATCATCAGACCAATCTGGACCTATGGAATCCAGCTCTGGGGTACAGCCTGCAGGTCCAATATCCGGATCATTCAAACATTCGAAAACAAAGCACTACGCATCGCTACAAACGCACACATATATCATGATAACGCCACCATCCACGATGTTCTCAAGTTCCCCTGGGTAAAAGACGAGATTGCCAAAAGCAGCAGACGATATATCAAGCGATTACATAACCATCCAAACACACTAGCCATTTGTCTGCTAGACAACAGCCAACAAAGGAGAAGACTCTGCAGAGCCCACCCACTGGATCTCCCATGGGACAATATAGCCATTTGACCTTCCGTCATGGAATAACATAGCCATTTAACTCTCTCTAAGAATAACAACTATACTAAGTTCAATACATGAAATACACATAAGCTAAGTTTATAATTATACAATTTAATGGTTGTCCACGAAGGATAGTATTAAATCAATAAAACACCCGTTACAAAAAAAAAAAAAAAAATGAATAGGTTTTTTGACACATAATCTATAATGACGATATTTTTTCCAAATACAACCATTCACCTTATCTTCATCATGTACTAATTTAATAATACACTTATATAACTTCATTATTCTTTTATTTAAACATAATTGACTTATGCCGGCAAGGCAACACTCCACAGTCATATGAATTTGCCGTATATAAAATTTTTCATATGACATGCCTTGCGCGACACCACTCCCTATATAGGTTTTTTGACACATATTCTATAATGCCGATATTTTTTCCAAATACTACCATCCACCTTATCTTCTTCACGTACTAGTTTTATAATACATTCAAATAACTTCATTAATCTTTTCAATTAAAGATAATTGACTTATGCCGGCAAGGCAAAACCCCACAGCCATATGCCGTATATAACATTTATCATACGACATGCCTTGCGCGACATTACTCTATATTGAGACATATTCTATAATGCCGAAATTTTTCTAAATGCTACCAACCATCATATCATCGTCATGTTCTAGTTTGAGTCGCGATCGAACACTCGTTGAGTAAAGACGTGCCTGCGGACCGCTGCGAAGCATTCCAAATACACAAGCAACATAAACAACAGTTACTTGCGGCGAAATTATCAGGCCAGCTGCGCTCTGATTGGTCGCTGCAACCGTTACTGCGCTCTGTCAGCTTGCGTGCCGTGCGCAAATAACGGCGCACTAATACTTACACACGCACACGCTTACACGCTTGTGCGCGTTATTTCAACACACACACGACAATAAGAATACAACAACAAACAACAACACAGACTAGCACTCGCTGCTTACGCTCGCCAGACGGGCAGCTTGCTTGCTCCCGCTCCCCCGTACCCCTCACCAACAAGATGGACAAGATGGACTGGCAAGCCGAGCCACGTGCTATACAGCTCATTAAAACCAGCAGCACCAAGAGGAAGAAGACCAACACCAGAGCTAGCAACCCTGACTCTGAGAATTCGAGCTGCACTAGCGAACCTGGAGAAATAAGGAGGAAGCCCGCGCGCAAACAGCGCAAACAGCCTTCCCGCGTACACCTACCAGACGGACCAAGCACTAGCAAAGCTGCTAGAGAAAATCTAAGAAGCAACAGATTCGCTTCACTCTCTACAGATGAAGACGACGAAGAATCTTCGGCCAGCGAGGACTCCACTGAAGTCATAGGACTAGCTAAGGGCCAACCAAATAAGGAGCCTGCTAAAGAACCTAAGACGATCAAGCCACCACCGATTTTTATTCCAGACGTGACCAATATCAAAGCGCTTACCAATGCCATAACTGGCGCCCTTGGCAAAGCAGTAGAAGTTACTTATAAAGCCACTAAAAACAACAACATTAGAGTAATGACGCAAGATAAAGCTAGCTTCACTGCACTTAAGGCATTTCTCAATGAAAATAACAAACGGTATCAGACCTTTCAGCCCAGAGACGAAAGAGCCTACCGGATAGTGGTCAAAGGCCTGCACCACTCTACTGAGCTGGACGAGATCAAGGAAGGTTTAAGCAACTACGGGCACGAAGTAAGAGACCTGTATAACCTCACACAAAAAAGCACAAAAAAACCCCTAAACATATTCTTCGTAAATCTCGAGCCGGCGAAAAATAACAAAGAGGCATACAAAATCAAAAGGCTTTGCTGCTCTGTGGTTTCAGCCAGACAGACAAGTCCAAAAGATGGACGACCCCTAAACTCCGCGGCGGAGCTGCCATTCTGATTCGTAGCAACATAAGGTGTGAGATTCTGCCTCCTATTCTGGAGGAGTGGATCCAATGCGCAAAAATAAGAGTGAGTACCACACTGGGAGACGTCACAATAGCCGCTGCCTACTGCCCCCCCAAGCACAATGCTAGGGACGAAGAATTCGGGACGCTAATGGACAGCCTCGGCACAAGGTTTCTAATAGGCGGAGACTTCAACGCCAAGCACACCTGGTGGGGCTCCAGAACAAACAACCCTAAAGGCTACGCGCTGTTCAGGCAAACCCGCTTAAGAAACCTCGACTGCCACAGTACAGGCGCACCTACATACTGGCCTACAGACCCATATAAGGTGCCAGACGTCCTGGACATCGCGATAACTCGTGGTTTGGATACTGGCAGAATCCAAGTCAGAGAAGTAGAGGACCTCCTATCTGATCACAGCGCCATAGCCATCTCTATATTTGCTGCAGCCATGCGGAAGTCTGCCCGCAAGAAGCTTATATATAAAGCCACTGATATTGGCAAATATCAAACCTGGCTGGACAACTGCACCAATCCCAGCCCCCCACTGAATAGCCCGGAGGACATCGAAGCGGCAGTCACAGAGCTAACAACTCATATCCACAATGCAGCGTCACATGCGGCGCCAAGACTCTCAAACCGGCCCAGAGTTGAGAATAGAGACGTTCACCTCTGGTCACAACAAGTGGCCGAGCTGCTTGCTGAAAAAAGGCGTCTGAGGCGGGTCTGGTTCCTGTCCAGGAACCCGAGGGACAAGACAGTCCTAAATAGAATCACCAAGGAACTGAAAGAGACACTCAAGATTCTGAGAAAGGATGCCCTAGATAGTTTTCTCACGCAGCTTGCCCCTAACGACCCACAACACAATCTGTGGCAAGTAACCAAGCACATTAAAAGGCCACAGAAAAGAATCAACCCA
>NW_026999189.1:0-1716 GCF_035044405.1 Drosophila montana
AGTTTCAACATGACATGCTTTGCGCACCCACACCCTATATAGGTTTCTTGACACAAATTCTATAATGCCGACTTTTTTCCAAATGCAACCATCTACCTTATCTTGTTCACGTACTAGTTATAAAATACAATCAAATAACTTCATTAATCTTTAAAATTGAGGATAATTGACATATGCCGGCAAGGCACAACCCCACGGTCATATGAATTTGCCGTATATAAAAGTTTTCACATGATATGCCTTGAGCGCTCACTCCCTATATAGGGTTTTTGACACGTATTCTATAACGCCGACTTTTTTCTAAATGCTACCATCCACCTTACCTTGTTCACGTACTAGTTTTATAATACATTCAAATAACTTTATTAATCTTTTCAAGTAAAGATAATTGACTTACTCGGGCAAGGCAAAACCCCACAGGCATATGCCGTATATATAGCATTTATCATACGACAGGCCTTGCGCGACATTACTCTATATTGAGACATATTCTATAATGCCGAAATTATTTCCAAATGCTACCTACCATCATATCATCTTCATGTACTAGTTCATTGATACATTCAAATAACTTCATTAATCTTTTCAATTAAATAAAATTGACTTATGCCAGCAAGGCAAAATCATACAGTCATAAGCCGTATATAAAATTTTTTCACATGACATGCCTAGGGTACCCCCTCCCTATTTAGGTTTTTTGACACATATTCTATTATGCCGACATTTTTTCCAAATGCTACCAGCCATCTCATCTTCTTTACGTACTAGCTTAGTCGCGATCGAACACTCGTTGAGACGTGCCTTCGGACCGCTGCGTAGCATTCCAAATACACAAGCAACATAAACAACAGTTACTTGCGGCGAAATTATCAGGCCATCTTGCAAGAGAACCTAAGAACCACCGATTTTTATTCCAGACGTGACCGATATTAAAGCGCTTACCAATGCCATAACTGACGCCCTTGCAAAGCAGTAGATGTTACGTATAAAGCCACTAAAATCAACAACATTAGTGTAATGACGCAAGATAAAGCTAGCTTCACTGCACTTAAGGCATTTCTCAATGAGAATAACAAACGGTACCACACCTTTCAGCCCAGAGACGAAAGAGCCTACCGGACAGTGGTCAAAGGCCTGCACCACTCTACTTAGCTGGACGCGATCAAGGAAGGTTTTAGCAACAAAAAAACACGAGCCGGTGAAAAATAACAAAGAGGCATACAAAATCAAAAGGCTTTGCTGCTCTGCGGTTACAGTTGAGCCCCATTGAAATTTAACGATGTCCCCCAATGCCATCGCTGCCAAGGATACGGGCACATCCAAACATACTGCGACCTGGAACATAGATGTGTGAAATGTGGAGGCGGACACTCCTCGTCGGATTGCTCAAAGAAGAGCAGTGACCCGGCCATCTGCCAGGGTCCCCATGTGGCCTCCTATAAAGGATGCCCAGCCTATAGGAAGGCAAAAAGCCCCTTAACGGTCAACAGACAGACAGCTCCAAGAGATGGACTGCCCCTAAAGGGCAGCTGCTAAGGCTGCAAAGAGCACCCACGAGGCAAATCAAGCTCCCTGCCCGGATCCAAAGCCGGACAATCAGCTTAATGCGGTAGGGACAAGGCTAGAGGCCATGTTTAAAAGAATGATGGATAAAATACCAGGTCAAATGACACAGATGCTGGAAACTGGAAACTGCGGTGCCATCTGTGGCAAGTG
>NW_026999190.1:0-60299 GCF_035044405.1 Drosophila montana
ATGTAATAGCGGTACATGTATTTGATAATTAAGAGATTCTGGTTTCATGATTAATTTATCATGTGGGTAATCTATTATGCAATTGAATTTTCTGATGAGTCGAGGAAATTCATTGTGGACTATTTGAAAATTGTGACTGATTACGAAGTAATCGAAAAGCAGATCAATTGTGGATTGTCCAATTGACTCCATTGTTCCCTGTCCGATTCCTGTGATACTTGTTTAGTAGTCTTGATTTACATTTGAATCTGTTTTATCGTTCTTTAAAATTGAGATATTTGCTCCTGTATCTACCCATTGTGTATTTTCCCATTGTGTATTTTGATGAGACTACTGAGACTTAGATTTATATGCAAAATTTTTGCTCAAGGGGGTTTGTTGGTTTTCCGAGTTGCCTTGTGTAACCTGCTTAACGTCTACAAAGACTCCATAGCAGTAGTCTTTGTCGTTGTAAGCTTTAAGAAAATGGTTAATAACTCTGTGAACCTGTTCAACAGCGCATTGCCCTACCCTGAATCCAAATTGGTGATCGCCACTCCGCCTTGTCCCACGGATGCTGTGTCGTCTGGAACCTGCGTCTGCTCCGTCTTTTGATCCTGAGTAGGTTGGCTATGTCTGCGGGCAGCCCGTTGCCAGCATTGTCCAGCCGCCTGGCAACTGGTGGGGAGGTGGCTTTGGCTGCTGCTGCGCGAATCTTTGCGTTGAGCAGCTCAATGGCGTCCTCTACATCCCGTCCCTTGCAGATTTCGGTGTTGAGGTGAATGCTTTCACTCATCTGTCTCTGGAAGACACCGAGATCAGTGCGTGCGTTGATCAGCCTCGGTATTCCGCTGACCACCCTGGCCCTACTCTCCAGAGTAACTATCAGGGCCAAGTGGTCGCTGGGAGATCCCAATCGTCAGCGATTGAGAGGCACTGGTCAGGGATCCCCTGGTAGATAGCGAAACCTATACAAGACGGACTGCCTCTGCTACCGTACGGGTATCTTGTGGGAGAACCTGAGGCCAGTACTTTCGCTTGACGGTGCGCTAGGCTGCTAGCTAGTTGAAGGCCGCGTGCATTGCTGTTATTTGCGCCCCACAGCCAGTGATATGCAATCCAGTCGCCTCCCACCAGATATCTGCTTCCAACCGAGTTGAGTATGACGTTGAAGTCATCAGTCGACGTCTGCTCATTTGGTCTGCAATAGACTGCTCCAAAGTCCACGTTACCAGCATTAGTGGAGACTTTCACAGTCGAGTATTGGTAAACACGGTTAGTAATACTCAATTGCGGGAAATTAATCAAGTTACTCTGGACGAAGGCAGCGCAGCCACTGCTAGCTGAGCGATTTTGAGTCCAGTGTACAGGGTATGTCTTGAAGCCAAAGATTTTGGGGAAAGTTGGACCGTTGGTTCTAGTTTCTGACAGCAGAATTATTCCGATTGCGTGTTTTTGTACTAGGGCCTCCAGCTCTAGTACTTTACCTGAAATGCCATTGGCATTCCAGATTAGCACCTTCAGTGGTGTGTTCATTTGAATAGTAACGCGGTTAGAAGAGTAAGGATTTGCTGTTGCATTCCCAAAACCTGCTGTTGCATTTCTGTCATCCTCTCGCGGCTCATGTCCTTGCTGGCAGAGGACAGTCCTTCGTCGCATAGTCCTACCTAGGCTGGATTTGATGGTCAAGTTATCCGCTACTTCGGATAGTTGGAGAAACACGTCGTTGATGTCGTCGATGCGATTTAGGACGATGGGGGTGTGCTTCTTTCCTCCAGTTTGAGCATTGTTGTTGGCCCTTATTTTGGGCACGGAGGAGCTGGTGCTGGCATGGGCGACAGCGTTGGGCTGGCTGCCGCCCCCAACCTGAGGAGTCGCTGAGGCATGCAAGTTCTCATCTTGCTCGGCCTCAAATTCGTCAGTATCCATGTCTTCGACGTTATCGGGTGGGGCTAAGAGTGCATATCTATTGGAAGCA
The DNA here is from genome assembly GCF_035044405.1 of Drosophila montana. Taxonomy (NCBI): domain Eukaryota; kingdom Metazoa; phylum Arthropoda; class Insecta; order Diptera; family Drosophilidae; genus Drosophila; species Drosophila montana. The sequence continues at coordinate 1,958 of NW_026999190.1, forward strand.
TGAGTGCCATCTGGCCTGGTGTCAGTTTTGTTCAGTTTTCGCCGCGCGGCATGTGGGGTCCTGCTGTCGGAGACTTTGCGCTTATCATTTGTTTTTTCGCCTGTGCTTGGCGTGCGAATTGGGTTTGATGATATCTATTATACGCACTAGGGCGTCATCGTCTCTATTTGCTCTAGCACCAGGTTGTGGGCTGCTGCCGGGGTCTTCGGATTCCATTAGAGGGTAGGAAGGGGAAGCTGATGTACTTCTTCCAGACATCAGCGCGGAGAAATTATTAGCAGCTGTTGCTAAGCAGCTGTTAAGCATTGAGGTGCTCGGCGGCGTAGCGGCGTCAGCATTTAGTTGGCCTACCTCATTAGCTCGAGACAGCCCCTTGCTGTTGTCAGCACTCACTGGCATGGATGCTCTACTGGCATTGCAGCTGGTTGGGTGCATGTCAGCACGGCAACGCAGCCGACTTGCTCAATTTGTGACCACCTTTTTTTGTGTTTGATTTTGTTTCGATCCACCTAAAACAAATTGCTTTGCTAGCAATTAGATTTGTTTTATTTTTTTTTTTTGTCGTTTTTGTGAAATTATTGGTGCTTTGCACTCTTTGTGCAGAGTTGCAATAGCCGCTTTGGCCGTTTGGGCGCACACTTGAGTTTTGGTTTTTAATTGTTTTCCGCGAGCACGTCCGTTCACCTTAAACACCGGTTGCTTCTGTGCAAATATCGACAAATTTGGATATGGCATCATTCATGTTATTGAATGTGCCTGCCTGCATGATAAGTTTTACCTTATCTATAGCACAGTTCTTTGTCATGGCCTTTACTACTTGGACTGTACTGTATTTATTGGCCAATTCTGGCGTTGAGCCATCGTTTATAAAAGCTCCTTCTAAAGCTTTTGTTAACTGATCAACCTCTTGAGTGTAGTGGTTGGCAGTTTTGCTTTTTTGTTGCTTGATAATTTTGTAATGATTTGAGCGATTGTTTGCTCATTGCTTATCAAGTTTCTTGCATGGCCTTTTAGTTTTGTATTTATAAGACTGTCAATTGATTGGGTATTTACTTCAGAATCTGATAGCTGGCAATGAAAGTAGTTTCTCGTCGAATGACGTTGAAGTGTTAAAAGAATTTAGAAGGAATAGTGTTATATTATGCCTTTCCGAAATTCGTCTAATGTTTTCTTTTAAACTGCTTAAAGCATCAACTGTCTGTGTTAAATGTAAATCATTTAGTTGTGTTGCATTGTCACATATAAGTTGACGGCTGATATTGTAGGAATCTTCAAGAATTTTAACGTGTTTTAACTTTGTCTCGTTTGAAACAGGTGCGCTTTTGTTAAGGCACTTGAAAGATTTATTCAACTCTTCACGTTTTTTCCTAAGAATATTAACGATTTGCGTCCATTCCATTTATGAGAATTTGTTGAATTTGAAATGTACTCATATATAAAGTTTCTAATTCATATATGCTTACTGGGGTCGTTGAGACCAATTGTTGAATTTTTTCTTTAAAACAGGCATCTCTAACATAGAATCTCTTATTGCTTCTATTGTGTCCATTCTCAAGAATTTTTTTATCTTCTTTTTTCAATTTTTATATATATTACTTTTCAGTTTAATTTCATTGTTTTATTTCTTCTTTTCATATCTCATTGTATACATTTTTACATTTTGTACTTTTAGTACATTGTTATATTTTGTCCAGATCATTAGCTCTGCTTAAGTATTGCTTTTTTAAACATTCGTTGTGCAGTTTGTAAATTTTATAAAACATATTTATGCACATTATAATTATTATTATTATTAACAATTTTACAATCAGCTTCTGATCTGGAGTCTCGACTTCAACTTTATTTATTACATTAGCAGTGGAGTCCACTGTCTTGGTATCTACTAAACCCATTTGGGTCTGTTTTCTAAGCTTATTGAGGATCTAATGCCATATATATATGGCTTATTTTGAGATTCAAGTTCGGTTTTACTTATTTTATTATAGTCATACATAGGATAATTAGTGTTTTTACAGAATCCTACGTATCGGCTCGCATAGCTTTTCGGGCTATGCTTCTAATCGGGCAGAAAAGATTCTGCTCAATTTTACAAAAATTGTATATTTATAATTTAAAATAATAATTGTATATTCGCTGCATCTGCTGCTCGCCGGATGTGGTACGCTGATGCTCCCTCGTTGGCGCAAGTGGCGGTGTGCCTCTCGCACTTGCCTCGATGGCACAGCTTGTTGCGCTGGCGGTACCGGTGCTGGTCTTCGCACAGGTTGTTGTTTGCCAGCTTTACTGGCTAGCGGGGCCGGTGCTGGTCTTCTTCAGTTGGCAAGTATACTTGCAATGTATGCTGTAGAGTGGTCCCTCGCAGTCTGCTGAGCATGTTTGTTTCATCTTTGGGATCTGAGACGGTGGTGGTGGTATTATTACTGTTTCTTGTTTCTTACATATATTACTGATGGAGTGGTGAGTTGCGTCAATGGATTCTTTTTTATCAGTCTAGATTTTAAGAAATCTAATTCTGCCTGTAACTTTTGGGCTGTTGCCCAAGCAGGTGGTGGTGATTTTGTGTATAATAGCCACTTAATGTGGGCTATTCTTTTATTTATTTTAGTTTTCTGACCACCCCTGTGTTTTCCTATTGGCGCACTCTAACTACTCAGTAATTTTAATTTCTCCGGTTCACCATCCTCGTCATCTGCCTTTTGGCAGGGATTTATTTATCCTCTTTTCTTTGTGTTCTACTGCCTCCAGGCAGCGATTTATTTATCCTCTTGTCTTTTTATTCTACTGCCTCCAGACACGGAATCGTGACCATGTCACGGTCGCCATGTAAGGATGATATCTTCCACTTGTATAATATTATAATTGTTTCAAACTGATAGATAAAGGCACGTCAGTGCTGATTCGCTTTGTTCATAAGAATGATTTAATTCAGAGTCAATATAATGCACTTAGCCTATGGATACATGTATATACTTATGATGTTATTGATGGCAGAGGAAAGTCGTTCCCCGTTTCCAGATATCTGATGTTGCTGTTGTTGCGCAGTCAGAGTCTCCTGTTGCTGTTCCTCAAGCAATCTATGTAGCCTAGCTTGCGCTGGTCCTTCTCGCTGGCTAGCGCTGGGGACGTTCTTCTCTTTGCTGAATGCAGCTAGTCCTCTTTTGGTGGCAGCCGCGTATGCAAGCCCTTCTACATGTTCAGTGGGTGCTGTACGGGGGAAGACAACAGGTGTAGGCCCATGATCTTTATTGCTGCGGCTTCGGTTAGCTTGAGTCGGTGGGAGATTTTTCATTTTGGCGGGCTTTGGGGCTCCCGCACGCTTTGTATATTCAGTGAGCCACTCGCAGCCCTTATAGTTGGCAGGGTGGTTACCACCGCAGTGAACGCATGTTGCCGGTACTGAGTCGGGCCGAGTGCAATCAGCAGAGCGATGGTTGAACCCGCATTTAACGCATTTGTGTTGTTTTCTACAGTATGTGGCCGTGTGCCCGTACTCCTGGCATCTATGGCATTGCACCACATCCTGGCTTCTTCTAGCAGTCTCAACCTTGACCACCTGCTTGCACAGCTTCCTGATAGTAAGAGCCTCCGTGTTGTTCGCCGCCGGCTACAAGTTGATGAAGTGGATGTTCATGGGCTCCTTGGTAGCTTTGCTGCTCTGATTGTGCACGTGGAGAACGGTATGGCCCTGGGTCCGCAGGTCGTCGATGAGTTCTCAGTTGAGTGTGGAGGTGTGGAGGCATTTGATTACTATGCGGTAGGACTTTTCCTCCTGCACTTGGTATGAGTAGAACTCAATTTTGTGTTCGTCCAGTATCTGTATGATGGCCCTGTATGTGGGCACATCATTGGCTAGGAGTCGCATAGTCCTACCTAGGTTGGATTTGATGGTCAAGTTATCCGCTACTTCGGATAGTTGGAGAAACACGTCGTTGATGTCGTCGATGCGATTTAGGACGATGGGGGTGTGCTTCTTTCCTCCAGTTTGAGCATTGTTGTTGGCCCTTATTTTGGGCACGGAGGAGCTGGTGCTGGCATGGGCGACAGCGTTGGGCTGGCTGCCGCCCCCAACCTGAGGAGTCGCTGAGGCATGCAAGTTCTCATCTTGCTCGGCCTCAAATTCGTCAGTATCCATGTCTTCGACGTTATCGGGTGGGGCTAAGAGTGCATATCTATTGGAAGCATGAGTGCCATCTGGCCTGGTGTCAGTTTTGTTCAGTTTTCGCCGCGCGGCATGTGGGGTCCTGCTGTCGGAGACTTTGCGCTTATCATTTGTTTTTTCGCCTGTGCTTGGCGTGCGAATTGGGTTTGATGATATCTATTATACGCACTAGGGCGTCATCGTCTCTATTTGCTCTAGCACCAGGTTGTGGGCTGCTGCCGGGGTCTTCGGATTCCATTAGAGGGTAGGAAGGGGAAGCTGATGTACTTCTTCCAGACATCAGCGCGGAGAAATTATTAGCAGCTGTTGCTAAGCAGCTGTTAAGCATTGAGGTGCTCGGCGGCGTAGCGGCGTCAGCATTTAGTTGGCCTACCTCATTAGCTCGAGACAGCCCCTTGCTGTTGTCAGCACTCACTGGCATGGATGCTCTACTGGCATTGCAGCTGGTTGGGTGCATGTCAGCACGGCAACGCAGCCGACTTGCTCAATTTGTGACCACCTTTTTTTGTGTTTGATTTTGTTTCGATCCACCTAAAACAAATTGCTTTGCTAGCAATTAGATTTGTTTTATTTTTTTTTTTTGTCGTTTTTGTGAAATTATTGGTGCTTTGCACTCTTTGTGCAGAGTTGCAATAGCCGCTTTGGCCGTTTGGGCGCACACTTGAGTTTTGGTTTTTAATTGTTTTCCGCGAGCACGTCCGTTCACCTTAAACACCGGTTGCTTCTGTGCAAATATCGACAAATTTGGATATGGCATCATTCATGTTATTGAATGTGCCTGCCTGCATGATAAGTTTTACCTTATCTATAGCACAGTTCTTTGTCATGGCCTTTACTACTTGGACTGTACTGTATTTATTGGCCAATTCTGGCGTTGAGCCATCGTTTATAAAAGCTCCTTCTAAAGCTTTTGTTAACTGATCAACCTCTTGAGTGTAGTGGTTGGCAGTTTTGCTTTTTTGTTGCTTGATAATTTTGTAATGATTTGAGCGATTGTTTGCTCATTGCTTATCAAGTTTCTTGCATGGCCTTTTAGTTTTGTATTTATAAGACTGTCAATTGATTGGGTATTTACTTCAGAATCTGATAGCTGGCAATGAAAGTAGTTTCTCGTCGAATGACGCTGAAGTGTTAAGAGAATTTGGAAGGAATAGTGTTATATTATGCCTTTCCGAAATTCGTCTAATGTTTTCTTTTAAACTGCTTAAAGCATCAACTGTCTGTGTTAAATGCAAATCATTTAGTTGTGTTGCATTGTCACATATAAGTTGACGGCTGATATTGTAGGAATCTTCAAGAATTTTAACGTGTTTTAACTTTGTCTCGTTTGAAACAGGTGCGCTTTTGTTAAGGCACTTGAAAGATTTATTCAACTCTTCACGTTTTTTCATAAGAATATTAACGATTTGCGTCCATTCCATTTATGAGAATTTGTTGAATTTGAAATGTACTCATATATAAAGTTTCTAATTCATATATGCTTACTGGGGTCGTTGAGACCAATTGTTGAATTTTTTCTTTAAAACAGGCATCTCTAACATAGAATCTCTTATTGCTTCTATTGTGTCCATTCTCAAGAATTTTTTTATCTTCTTTTTTCAATTTTTATATATATTACTTTTCAGTTTAATTTCATTGTTTTATTTCTTCTTTTCATATCTCATTGTATACATTTTTACATTTTGTACTTTTAGTACATTGTTATATTTTGTCCAGATCATTAGCTCTGCTTAAGTATTTCTTTTTTAAACATTCGTTGTGCAGTTTGTAAATTTTATAAAACATATTTATGCACATTATAATTATTATTATTATTAACAATTTTACAATCAGCTTCTGATCTGGAGTCTCGACTTCAACTTTATTTATTACATTAGCAGTGGAGTCCACTGTCTTGGTATCTACTAAACCCATTTGGGTCTGTTTTCTAAGCTTATTGAGGATCTAATGCCATATATATATGGCTTATTTTGAGATTCAAGTTCGGTTTTACTTATTTTATTATAGTCAAACATAGGATAATTAGTGTTTTTACAGAATCCTACCTATCGGCTCGCATAGCTTTTCGGGCTATGCTTCGGGCAGAAAAGATTCTGCTCAATTTTACAAAAATGGTATATTTATAATTTAAAATAATAATTGTATATTCGCTGCATCTGCTGCTCGCCGGATGTGGTACGCTGATGCTCCCTCGTTGGCGCAAGTGGCGGTGTGCCTCTCGCACTTGCCTCGATGGCACAGCTTGTTGCGCTGGCGGTACCGGTGCTGGTCTTCGCACAGGTTGTTGTTTGCCAGCTTTACTGGCTAGCGGGGCCGGTGCTGGTCTTCTTCAGTTGGCAAGTATACTTGCAATGTATGCTGTAGAGTGGTCCCTCGCAGTCTGCTGAGCATGTTTGTTTCATCTTTGGGATCTGAGACGGTGGTGGTGGTATTATTACTGTTTCTTGTTTCTTACATATATTACTGATGGAGTGGTGAGTTGCGTCAATGGATTCTTTTTTATCAGTCTAGATTTTAAGAAATCTAATTCTGCCTGTAACTTTTGGGCTGTTGCCCAAGCAGGTGGTGGTGATTTTGTGTATAATAGCAACTTAATGTGGGCTATTCTTTTATTTATTTTAGTTTTCTGACCACCCCTGTGTTTTCCCATTGGCGCACTCTACTCACTCAGCAATTTTTAGTTTTCCGCTCCACGATCCTCGTCACCTGCTCCCAGGCAGGGATTTATTTATCTTCTTTTCTTTGTGTTCTACTGCCTCCAGGCAGGGATTTATTTATCCTCTTGTCTTTTTATTCTACTGCCTCCAGGCAGGGAATCGTGACCATATCACGGTCGCCATGTAAGGATGATATCTTCCACTTGTATAGTATTATAAGTGTTCCACTTATAATTGTTTCAAACTGATAGATAAAGGCACGTCAGTGCTGTTTTGCATTGTTCATAAGAATGATTTTATTCAGAGTCAATATAATGCACATAGCCTATGGATACATGTATATACTTATGCTGTTATTGGTTAAAAGCTACAAAGAGAGGGAGGGAGTAGCTTGCATATGCCTGTGTTAGTGAGATACATATATATATATATATTGCTCATGGAATGCGCTGGAATGCAGCGTAAGCATAAACGGTCAGCTAGTGAGGCTAGTGAGCCAGAGCCAATACATAGAGTGGCTCTGGGCTTGTTTAACATATAATTGTTATTGTATGCAACAAAGTGCCGCATACTTTTTATTTGCATTTACGGTGTTCTTTTGAGGCATATAAACACTACAATACCGCCCCGTACTGTCTGCAAGAGAATCCCACCGAGAGGACGAACAGCACCGTCAAGACCATCATAGCGCAGTATATCGAAGGATATCAGAGTGTGGCGGACTTGACAGAATACAGTCCCGCTTTCCTGATGCAGGGTAGGGGACCACGGTACCCTGACGCTCTGTACGATCAGGTGACACCGGGGTCTGCAACCAGTGCGTTCGACCCTAGGACAAAGGCGAACCGATTGAAGGAAGTCTTTTATATCGTCCACAGCAATCTCCAGCGTTCATCAAAGGACCAGGGCAGACATTACAACCTGCGGAGACGAGAGTGGCGGCCGACGCTGGACTCGATGGTCCTGTTACGGCAGCACCAACTGTCCAACGCCGCTAAGAGCTTCGCTGCGAAATTGGCACCCAAATTCGATGGCCCCTATCGGGTCACCAAGTTCGTGTCGCCTAATATTGTGCGTCTAGTGACGACAGGCAAGTAGCCACCCCACAGTTCATAATTATAGTTATAGGGTATAAGCATTGTATAGTATATAAGTATTGTATTAATTATAAGAATGGTTAAGGCAAGGTGCCGAGTATTGAAGTTGGTTTAGGGCAAGAAGCCCAGTTTATGTTAAGTCTGAATTTAACCGCCGGCCGCCGCAAAACCGTGCGTTGCTCAACACCGTCTTCGAGAGCGCAGCTTCATTTCGGCGGCGAAGAGCGAAAGCTCCGAGGCGAAGTTGCGAAAGCTCGCGGCGAAGTTGAGCGACCGAGGCAAGCGCACGGCTCGCCTGCCAGGGTGAGAGCTTGTGTGCTACGGAGAAGTAAGAAAAAGAGACTTAGGGTGTGCAGCGGAGCGTTAGGGCTCCGAACAGTGCGGCAGAGCCTTAACTTAGGGAAATCGTGGCATGTGTTGCTGATCCTAGTAAGACCGAGAGTTGTATTGGCCGAATAGCAAAATAAGGGGCCATAATTCCTGGTAAGTAGACGCCCAAACATAAAAGATGAATCAATGTCGCCACCAATCAACTTATGTAGGAAGACACCACCGAGGATTGTCCTACGGTTGGTTAACGACGGAGATGAAGAAGATGAAGCCTTTTGGAATAGGATGGCAACCGAAGATTGAGGTCCCAACTTAAGACTCGTAAGCCAAAAACAGAAATGGCTTCTGAACAGATTCAATACGATCCTGGCTATTGTTATTCTGCGGCGACAAGATTCAAAAAAGTAATCAAGGATAGGGCGATCAAGAGAGCTGTATAGGAGTTTCGTTATAAAAGGATCGTTAAACTCTTTATACCAACGTTTAATGAATCCAAATACACCTTTGACCTCATTAACGATGGTATCTATATAAGGATTGAAACAGACTTTAGAATCAAAGAGAACGCCTAGATCCTAACTGTTGCAATGGAATATTGTGGATTGTATAACTGACAAGATAATGTTTACACTGTAAACAATTTAGATGATATTGATTGGCCGAACACCAAAGTTGCATAGCGTTCAAATCATCTTATAGACAAGAATGATGTAGGGGATAAGTGAATTAAAAAATAAGTTTTACATCGCCCGCATACATGAGTGCACGGGCATGTGTAATAACCGAGGGGAGATCATTTATAAATAGATTAAGTAGTAAAGGTCCAAGATTACTACCTTGAGGAACACAAGAAGTAACGTGAACATGTTTTGAGGTATTCAGCCTCAGCATTAACCGTTGGGTCCTACCTTTTAAATAAGAACAAATCCAAAGCAAAATAGGCGGAGGGAAACCATTAACGGTCAAGTTTAAGAAGTAAAATATCATGGTAAAAAGAGTCAAACGAAAGGAGCGCACCGTTTACCAAGGAACTAAATTTAAGCAAATTGTTCGTAGTTGACCGATTCCTTACGAATCCCTGTGGTGAAGTGAATTTTTTTTCAAATGATTTAGGGTTAGACTGGTTTATACTTAGACCCAAAAACTTAAATTTTCCAATTTATGTTCCAATAAGATACAGTTCTGGTAACAATTCATTACTTCTACCACCAAGATCCCAATTCATAAGGAAAATTGAGATAAACAATAAGATATATCCAATAACATACAGTTCTGGTAACAATTCATTACTTCTACCAGCAAGATCCCAAATCATAACGAAAATTGAGATAAACACAAAAGAAGCCTGTATATTAATACCAAATCAAGAAATAAAAAGTGGTGTTTACATCGCAAACACAATAGCAACATCCGAATACACATTTGCCCGTTTATTAAATACAACTAAGACTGAGCAGTTGGTAAGCATAAACAAATTAGAATATAGAAACGAAATCGTTTTAGCTCAACTATAGAAAAGTTTTCCGCCCCAATTCAAAAAACAATTATGCATCAAATTTAGTGATGTATTCGGACTAGAAGCTGAATCGATAACAACTAACAACCTCTATAAGCAAAAATTGAGACTAAAAGACAACGAACCATAATATATAAAATATTACCGAAGTCCTCATAGCCAAGTAGACGAAATACAAAAACAAGATGGGAAATTGATCACCGCCAATATCGTCGAACCATCTGTATCCGAATACAATAGCCCACTTTTACTAGTTCCAAAGAATACCCTTCCGGGTTCAGAGGAAAAAAAATGGCGATTAGTAATTGACTATCATCAAATAAATAAAAAGCTTTTGTCCGATAAATGTCTGCTTCCCAGAATTGAGGACATCCAAGATCAGTTGGGTCGAGCCAAATACTTCTCAAGCATTGTCTTAATGTCAGGTTTCCATTAGTATGAACTTGAGGAAAGTTCAAGAAATATAACAACCTTTGCGACAAGCAATAGCTCATATCGCATCACGCGATTGCACATTTGGCTTAAAAATGGCGCCAAACTCATTTCAGAACTTGAACCTTCTCAAGCATTCCTTTATATGGATGACTTAATGGTAGTAGATTGTTCCGAAAAACATATGCTTATAAACTTAACAGATGTTTTTGAAATATGTAGGAAATTCAACTTAAAAATATTCATTTTTTATGCATGAAGTGATTCTTTAGCTCACACATGAAGTGATTCTTTAGCTCACACATGATGCGGACAGCGCTAGACGATTTGTTGCATTTTGCAATTACTAACGTCGTTTTATTAAAAACTTCGCCGACTATTCACGGCACATAACTAAATTCTGTAAAAAGAATGTACCTATAAATTAGACAGACGAATGCCAAAACGCATTCCAAGTAAAGCTAATGCACCCTACGTTATTACAATATCCAGATTTTCGCAAAGAATTTTGCATAATAACTAATGCTAGTAAACAAGCTTGGATTGCGGTTTTAATTTAAAATCATAATGGAATTCAACTCCCTCACATATGCATCACATTCATTCACAACGGGTGAAGGTAATAAAAGCAGAACAGAACAAGAGTTAGCTATACATATATATATATGACAAACATTTCACAGTAAAAATGGATTACAGACCACTTACATTTTTATTTTCAATGACAAACCCCAGCTCAAAGTTAACACGCATGAGACTTGAATTAGAAGAATATGATTTTACGGTCGAGTACTTAAGGCAGAGTCTTAAAAATGTAAGCCCAAGGTACATGAAGTCATTATCAATGACGAAGTTCGAAAAGTAGTGACCTTGCGATTAACTGAATCTTAATGTTTATTGAAACAAGGGAATAAAGTTATAGCAAGAATAGATTTTGATGATTTGTATACCAATGGAACTCATGACTTAGGTCAGTTTTTCCAAAGGCTTGAAACGCAAGCTGGTTACCCTTATACAAAATAAACGAGAAAGAAGTGCTATCTTCGGCACACCGAAGATTTAATACCATTGCAGACCCAACCTTTTCAAAATGCTCATAGTGCTTTGCCCGTATCTAAGAAGCACAGGGAAAATAGTTAATGCCGAGTATGGTTAAGATATCATGAAAAACAAAACAGGTTTCCATACAACAACTTAATTTTCGACCAATCGTTCCTATGGCAGCTATATGATATAGTAGCCCGATGTTAATAAGATTTTGCATAAGTGGAGGGAGCATAGTAAAACTAATAAATGCCGAGTTTGGACAAGATATCTTGAAAAACAAAAAAAATTCCATACAACAGCATAATTTTCGACCGATCGTTCCTATGTATGTATGATATAGTTGTCCGATCTTAATAGGATTTTGCATATATATGGGGAGCGTAGTAAAACTAATAAACACCGAGTTTGGTCAAGATATCTTGAAACCCATAAAAATTTTCCATACAAAAACTTAATTTTCGGCCGATCTTTCCTATGGCAGCTATATGATATAGTTGTCCGATCTTAATAGGATTTTGCATATATATGGGGAGCGTAGTAAAACTAATAAATACCGAGCTTGGTCAAGATATCTTGAAAAACATAAATATTTTCCATACAAAAACTTAATTTTCGACCGATCTTTCCTATGGCAGCTATATGATATAGTTGTCCGATCTTAATAGGATTTTGCATATATATGGAGAGCGTAGTTAAACTAATAAATACCGAGTTTGGTCAAGATATCTTGAAACCCATAAAAATTGCCCATACAAAAACTTAATTTTCGAACGATCGTTCCTATGGCAGCTATATGATATAGTTGCCCGATCTTAATAGAATTTTGCATATATATGGGGAGCTTAGTAAAACTAATAAGTACCGATTTTGGTCAAGATATCTTGAAAAACATAAATATTTTCCATACAAAAACTTAATTTTCGACCGATCTTTCCTATGGCAGCTATATGATATAGTTGTCCGATCTTAATAGGATTTTGCATATATATGGAGAGCGTAGTTAAACTAATAAATACCGAGTTTGGTCAAGATATCTTGAAAAACATAAAAATTGCCCATACAAAAACTTAATTTTCGAACGATCGTTCCTGTGGCAGCTATATGATATAGTTGCCCGATCTTAATAGAATTTTGCATATATATGGGGAGCTTAGTAAAACTAATAAGTACCGATTTTGGTCAAGATATCTTGAAAAACATAAAAATTTTCCATACAAAAACTTAATTTTCGACCGATCGTTCCTATGGCAGCTATATTATATAGTTGTCCGATCTTAATAGGATTTTGTATATATATGGGGAGCGTAGTAAAACTAATAAATACCAAGTTTAGTAAAGATAACTTTATAAACAAAAATGTTTTTCATACAAGAACCTACTTTTCGACCGATCGTTCCTATGGCAGCTATATGATATAGTGGTCCGATCCAGCTCGTTTTGACATATGAACTGCGTGCAACAGAAAGAGGGAATTCGGCAAAGTTTCATAAAGATAGCTTTAAAATTGAGAGACTAGTTCGCGTAGAAACAGACAGACGGACAGACGGACATGGCTATATCAACTCGGCTGTTGATACTGATCAAGAATATATATACTTTATGGGGTCGGAGATGTCTCCTATGCGTTACACATTTCACGACAAAATTATAATACTCTCTGCAAGGGTATAAGAAGAGATACAAACAATACTGTCTACATATCATGACGATCCAACTCAAGGGGGTCATACTTTCATAACAAAAACGCTAGCGAAAATTAAAAGACACTACTATTGGAAACATATGACTCATCAAATAAAAGAGTACATACGTAGATGTAATAAATGTCAAATGTCAAAAATAACGACACATACAAATACCCCAATAACCTACACTAAAACATCAACAAATGCTTTCGACGTAGTGATAGTGGACACCGTTGGTCTATTACCAAGAATGAATATGGCAATGAATACATCGTCACACTAATATGTGATTTAACAAAATATTTAGTAGCCATAAAAGCAATATTCGAAGATTTAATACTTAAGTGCGGTAGAACATTCAATGAATATATTCGCTCATACATTTAAGCAGACAAAACCGAATTGGACGTTTGGATCCAATATTTCACTTATTATTTCAACACGACACTTTCGGTTATGCATGAATATTGTCTATATGCCTGGCAATCGTATGGTCGATCCGGAAGTTGCGTACCTAGAGGGTTACCGGTCCGACGTGATAAAGAATCATCGGGTACTCAAGTGGCTCAACTCGATCGAGAGCCCTTCAGGAAAGATCGCGCGTTGGGCACTGGAACTGCAACAGTTCCAATGTGACGTTCACTACTGTCGAGGGAAGCTAAACGTCGTGGCCGACGCACTATCGAGGCACCCTTTAGAAACCTGTCAGCAAACAGTGGTGCAAATGTGTCGCGAGTATGCATGCCAGGATCGCTGAAGAGCCAGCCAAGTTCTCACACAACACAGAAGAAAACGGGCAGTTATATAGACATTTGGGCCCCCGGACGGACGACGAGGACTACATCACCTGGAAGCTATGCATGGCCAGTGGTCAACGTCTGAGGGTATTGCGGGAGTGACATGACGCTCCCACGGCCGGGCATCAATGCGTGAGGTATCAAGGTTAACCCAGAAATACTACTGGCCGGGCATGTTCCGCGACGCCGCCAAGTACGTGAAGTGCTGTGAAATTAGGCAATTCAAGAGCGAGCAACTCAAACCGGCTGGTCGCATGCTGACGAGACAGGTAGCGGAGCTGATGGCTGTGCTCTGCGCGGATTTCGTCGAATTTCGATGTTACTGGTGTTCCATGATGCCTTCTCGAGACGGGTGAAACTGGTCCTACCCAGGAGGGCTACAGCAGCACACTTGCAAACAGCGTTCCGTGACATAATTCTGAGTAGGTTCGGCGTACCTAAGAAGTTCGTGTGCGACAACGGGGTGCAGTTTACAACCCGTACCTTCAAGGCTTTTCTGGAGTCCCTGGGTGTAGAGCTCCAGTATACTGTAATAAGAACACTCTTTAAGTAAAAGGGCCAGCACGTCAGTTCTGTTTTGTATCTTTGCTCAGAATGAATCTATTAGTATTTAAGATTATGCGCTTAGCCTATGGATATTCATATGAAATTATGCTGTTATTGGTTAAAAGCTACAAAGAGAGGGAGGGAGTAGCTTGCATATGCCTGTGTTAGTGAGCATATATTTATTGCTCATGAAATGTGCTCATGGAATGCGCTGGAATGCAGCGTAAACATAAACGGTCAGCTATAGAGGCTGGTGAACCGCGCTGCGTAATATGAGCCAGAGCCAATACATGAAAATATCATAAGTAATAGCAACTTAAACGAAACTTTTGTAACTAGCAATAATCCAACTTTATACCCAAAACCTAATGCATACTCCTTATACATAAGCCCTAGCAACTAAGCGCACCAAATATGTAACACGAGACACCCCAATTTGTAACAATAAACCTAGAGCCCCAAAAATCATAAATTCTTGGTGAAAATAACAATTCTGGCGTGGGACCGATCATAAAATCGAAAACCATTAGACATAAACATCCGCCACAATCGTTATTCCCACCAAATGCCCAAATTGCCAACGCAGCTCAAATTCAGGCTCTTAGAATATTCCAGAAACTCATTAAAGAGAATGAGAGCATTGTTTAAAGAGAGCGAGCTCATGATCTTGAGCCCTCAGCCGAGGTTTGCTAAGCGTTGACAAAACTTTAATAATTGAGTTCTACTGACGACTTCGACCAGTCAAGTTGATCGTGTACAATGTCGTACTGTTAATAAAGATATTTTTTTTCAAGTAACGCGTAGTGACTTATTTAATTGGCGCAGCCGGTAGGATACGCGAGTGATATAAGACCATTAAAGGACAATTGTAGTCCCAGGCCTTAAAGCAAATCGTAGTCGGCGCTGATGATCGACGCGAACGCACAATCATTCTAAATCGTATCCGCAAAAGGACACACGCGAAACTTGCCGCGAGTGCCTATTGACCGTTCACGGATCACATATATCCCAGGTCAATCAAAAAACCGACATTGCAATTTCATTGCAATTAACTAGTACTCAATTAAGTATTGATCCTTTGGACAATCAGAGTTACTAGGTAGTGAATTTTATTAACTACATAACAGTGAGTGTGCCCCATATCCACTGCAAATCGCACTCATTGGACTAACACCAGCGAAAAGAACACAACAACAAAAGTGAAAGTGAACACCAATGGCACAACCAGCAGAGCCAGTTTTGCAATTAAGCGAACAACACCTTTCACAAGCACTAGGCCAGATAAGGCAAGTGCCAAACTTCCATGGACTTAGCCACAGAGGGCATTGCCAACACACGACTCGCCGCACACACAGCGTCCTCTTCGGAGCTATAGAGATGCAAATAGGAGGAGACGCGCAGAGGGTCACGCAGCTATCCGCTGCCAACACTTGGACCGAATTGAGGTCGGCGCTCATCTCGGAATTTAAAACACAAACGCCATGTGAAGAACTGCTGAGAAGAATCTACAATACGCCTTTTACCGGAAGTATTCGTAAGTTCGTAGAAGAATTAGAGTATAAATCCTATGTTATATCCAATAAGCTAATATTAGAAGAAAATCAGATGAATACTATGCTGTACACAAACGCATTAAATAACACAGTTAAAGACGTGATTATGAGGAAGTTACCCGATAGGTTGTTCATGACATTAGCCCGTCATGACATAACGACAATTTCAAAGCTAAAACAGGTAGCACAGAGAGAAGGTGTCTATGATTTAGCATGGTCCGATAGAAGCAAAAATCAGAATAACCAGAATAATCCGACTACTTCCAATAAAAATCGGGGTAACAATGATCAACGCGAGTACAGGAAAAACCAAAATTATAGTAATACTACACAAAAACCAAAATCCCAAGTTGACTATAGTCCGCAGATAAACCAAGAGTTTAGTCAGAAGTTAAACCAAGGCAGGGCACAAAACCCCCTTAATTATCAACCCCAACATAAAAATTCATCCGCCCCAAATCCGCCAACAAAAAGGCAACGCGAAAGCGGTAGCAGTCAAATAAAAATGGACACGTCCGAAAATTTTCTTCAAACTGCCTCGGAATCAGAAACCGAAGAAGAACCAACCCATTTATTAGATTAAATATGAATAACAAAATATTAAAATGTGTAATAGACACGGGGTCGTCTATTAATTTAATGAAAGAAAACTTTTTAAATTTCCCCATAAAAACTTGCAAATTAGAAGTTCAAACGATCAATGGTACAATAGTATTAAATCGAAGCATTTCGCTGAAACCCAGCAAACTGTGCCCCACACATCAGAAATTTTATTTACATAATTTTTCAGAAAATTATGATTTGTTATTAGGTAGAGACTTCTTAGAGAGTACTCAAGCCCTAATAGATTACAGAAATAAAACCATAAGAATAAATGAATATACATTCACAATGCAAAACAATTCAGAAATCGAATTGCCAGCGAACGAAGCAAAAACCGAATATCTCGTTCCACCCCCGTCTGATGACGAACAATTTGTGTTCGCTCACGACCTCAACGAATTCCGCCTAGATCATCTGAACGATGAAGAGAAAGGCAAATTAACAAAAGTCTTACATGAATTTAGTGACATCCAGTACCGAGAAGGTGAAAATTTGACTTTCACAAGTACTGTTAAACATGTCATCCAAACTAAACATGAAGACCCGGTTTACAAAAAACCATACAAATACGCCCAAACATTCGACCAAGAAGTCGAAAACCAGATCAAAGATATGATCAAACAAGGGATAATTCGCAAGTCGAAATCCCCTTACTGTTCGCCTATTTGGATCATACCCAAAAAGAGGGATGCATCTGGCAAACAAAAATTTAGGATAGTCATTGACTATCGAAGCCTTAATGAAGTCACAGTTGATGACAAATACCCTATACCAGCAATGGA
Source organism: Drosophila montana (assembly GCF_035044405.1). Lineage (NCBI taxonomy): Eukaryota > Metazoa > Arthropoda > Insecta > Diptera > Drosophilidae > Drosophila > Drosophila montana. Next base: position 19,162 of record NW_026999190.1, read on the forward strand.
CGGTATACTAGACAAACTTGGTAAATGTCAGTATTTTACTACCATTGACCTCGCAAAGGGCTTTCACCAAATCCAAATGGATGAAGGTTCTATTCCTAAGACAGCGTTTTCAACTAAAAATGGACATTACGAGTACACTCGAATGCCGTTTGGTCTGAAAAATGCACCTGCAACGTTTCAACGCTGCATGAACAATCTCCTTGAAGATTTAATCTACACGGATTGTCTTGTCTACATGGACGACATTATTGTATACTCCACTTCATTGGAGGAACACATATTGTCACTGAGGAGGGTATTCACAAAATTAAGGGAGGCCAATCTAAAATTGCAATTAGAAAATTTTCATGAAAAAGCAAACTGAATTCCTAGGCCACATAATAACAACAGAAGGTATAAAACCTAACCCAGCTAAAATCGAAGCAATCCAAAAATTCCCAATACCTAAAACAACAAAGGGAATCAAATCATTTTTAGGACTTTGCGGTTTTTACCGAAAGTTCATCCCAAATTTTGCCAAAATAGCAAAACCAATGACAGCAAGACTAAAAAAAGGTGCAGTCATAAATACAAAAGATAAGCAATATATGGAGGCATTTGAAAAATTAAAATTACTTATAATGTCCGATCCGATACTAGTATATCCCAATTTCGAGAAACAATTCTCACTAACCACAGATGCCAGTAATATTGCTATAGGAGCAGTATTATCACAAGATCACAAACCAATCTGCTATGCAAGCAGAACATTAAACGAACATGAAATTAATTATTCGGCAATAGAGAAAGAACTTCTAGCTATTGTCTGGGCCACCAAATACTTCAGGTCCTATCTATTCGGAAGAAAATTCGAGATCCTTAGTGATCACAAACCCCTAGTTTGGCTAAGCAGCATGAAAGAACCCAACATGAAGCTACAAAGATGGAAAATCAAGCTAAATGAGTTTGATTACCATATCAAATATGTCCCTGGAAAGGAAAATTATGTAGCAGACGCTTTATCGCGAATCACAAATAGAGGAAAATCTATTAGGCGAAACTCCAGATAGCTTAGCTGTAACAATCCACAGTGCACAGGAAGATAATGAAAATCATATTCCCATTACAGAAAGACCCGTTAACTATTATAACAGGCAATTAGAATTCATAAAAACCAATAGCAACCAAGTAGAAACAATACGCTACTTCCATAAACAAAAAATTAAAATTTCTTATCAGGAAATGACCCACGAATACGCTAAAGAATTGATCAAAGAATATTTATGCACTAAGAAAAGTGTAATTTACTTCCATAATGAAGCAGACTTCATAATTTTCCAAAAAGCTTACATTGAAATAATTAATCCCAGTAACTTAACAAAGGTAATGAAATCTACCAAACAAGTTATAGATATCCAAACCTATGCACACTTCAAGGAAATCATCCTTAAAAATCATAAAGACTTATTGCATCCAGGTATAGAGAAAGTCACAGCCTTTTTCAAGGAAAAATATTACTACCCTGATCACCAAAAGTTGATACAAAATATCATAAATGAATGCGAAATATGCAACGTAGCCAAAACGGAACACAGAAATACTAAACTCTCCTTTCAAACGACTCCAGAAACGTTCAACCCCCGAGAGAAATACGTCATGGATTTTTATATCATTGACAACAGACAGTTTCTATCTTGCATAGACATTTACTCCAAATACGCAGCATTAATAGAGATAAACAGTAGAGATTGGCTCGAAACAAAACGAGCAATCCTCCAAATTTTCAACCTAATGGGTAAACCAATAGAAATCAAAGCCGACAAAGATTCAGCATTCATGTGCGCAGCACTCCAATTATGGTTACAGTCCGAAAATGTCCAAATAAGTATAACCACTAGTAAAAACGGAATTTCTGACATTGAGAGATTTCACAAAACAGTTAACGAAAAACTAAGAATAATAAACAGCGAGTCCGATCCAGAAATCAAATTACCAAAATTTGAAACGATAATTCATACGTACAACCATAAGACAAAACACAATACAACTGGTACAACACCAGCTGACATCTTTATATATGCCGGAACCCCCGCATATAATACTCAGGAAAACAAACTTAATAAAATAACCAATTTAATCGAAAAGCGCCAAGACTTTGAAATAGACACTAGATTTAAGGAATCACCTTTAGTAAGATCCAAAACTACAACCCCTTTCAAGAAAACGGGAAACCTCAGACAAGTAGACGATAAGCATTTCGAAGAAACTAACAGAGGTAGAAAAATCACACACTACAAATCTAAATTTAAAAAGAAAAAGAAAATTAATGTAAGCAAATACAATAATTCCAGATCAAATGGCCAAGAAAGCCCAACTTAAACTGACAGCATATTTAATGCTATTCATAATAAGCACTTTCGTCCGAGAAGCCCAACTCCAAAGCATAGAAATCAACCCGACCCAAGCCAAAAATGGTTACTTAATCTTTAAGACAGGAGTAATACACCTACCCGTAAACTACGAATAACATTATCTGTCCGTTAATATAACTAAAACAGAACAAACTTATAACAAATTAATCAAACAAACCGAAGAATTCGCAACATATTCACAAATAAAATACTTAAAAGAAAAATTAGAAAGAGAAATGAACGGCATAAGAATAGCAAAACGCAGCAAACGCGGTCTTGCTAACTTTATGGGTACAATTTATAAATATCTATTCGGCACATTAGATCAACAGGATAAAGAAGAATTAGAATCCAAAATGAATAACATAGCAGAAAACAGCGTACAAGCAAACGAACTAAATCAAGTAATAGAAGCAGTCAATACAGGCATAGAAACTATAAATTTTTTAAATCAAGCAGACGAGGAAAACCAAAGGCTAGCACTTCTCATATTTAACCTCCAAGAATTCACTGAATACATAGAAGACATAGAGTTAGGTATGCAACTCACTAGACTGGGAATTTTCAACCCGAAATTATTAAAACATGACACTTTACAGCATGTCAATTCAGAGAAAATATTAAATATCAAAACCAACTTGGTTAAAGACAGACACTAACGAAATTTTAATCATTTCACATATTCCAAGAGAAATAATCAGAACACCAATTTTCGAAATATTGCCTTATCCAGATAACGATAACAATATACTAACAGAAATTATCCACGACAAGTACTTCATACAAAACAAACAAGCCTACAGGGCAAGCACCAAAGAATTAACTACAAATAAATGCATAACAGGAATTTTAAATCAAGCCACAACCGAATGTAGTTACACAAAAACAAGAAAGAATTTTGAAATCAATTACATCGAGCCTAACATGCTCATTACTTGGAACCTACCCAAAATACGTTTAAAACAAGATTGCAACAATTGAGAAATAAAAGTTGAAGGTAACAACCTTATACCATTCAAGACCAAACAAAAATACTTTCCAAATTGTAACGTTAACAACACTGCATAATCATAATCGTTATAATATTGTATATTATCTATAAGTTCAAAGCAATGCCCCAAAGAATAATTGTCAAATACAAGAAACAAAAGGAAGAACCACAAGTAGAAGAACCAATTAATATACAACCACATGAAAATATCATAAGTAATAGCACCTTAAACGAAACTATTGTAACTAGCAAAAATACAATACAATACAAAATACAATGTTAATAAGATTTTGCATAAGTGGAGGGAGCATAGTGAAACAGCATAATTTTCGACCGATCGTTCCTATGGCAGCTATATGATATAGTTGTCCGATCTTAATAGGATTTTGCATATATATGGGGAGCGTAGTCAAACTAATAAATACCGAGCTTGGTCAAGATATCTTGAAACACATAAAAATTTTCCATACAAAAACTTAATTTTCGACCGATCTTTCCTTTGGCAGCTATATGATATAGTTGTCCGATCTTAATAGGATTTTCCATATATATGGGGAGCGTAGTAAAACTAATAAATACCGAGTTTGGTCAAGATATCTTGAACAACATAAAAATTGTCCATACAAAAACTTAATTTTCGACCGATCGTTCCTATGGCAGCTATTTTATAAAGTTGCCCGATCTTAATAGAATTTTGCATATATATGGGGAGCTTAGTAAAACTAATAAGTACCGAGTTTCGTCAAGATATCTTGAAAAACATAAAAATTTTCAATACAAAAACTTAATTTTCGACCGATCGTTCCTATGGCAGCTATATTAAATAGTTGTCCGATCTTAATAGGATTTTGTATATATATGGGGAGCGTAGTAAAACTAATAAATACCAAGTTTAGTCAAGATAACTTTATAAATACTTTTTTCATACAAGAACCTACTTTTCGACCGATCGTTCCTATGGCAGCTATATGATATAGTGGTCCGATCCAGCTAGTTTTGACATATGATGCGTGCAACAGAAAGAGGGAATTCTGCAAAGTTTCATAAAGATAGCTTTAAAACTGAGAGACTACTTCGCATAGAAACAGACAGACGGACAGACGGACATGGCTATATCAACTCGGCTGTTGATACTGATCAAGAATATATATACTTTATAGGGTCGGAGATGTCTCCTTCTATGCGTTACACATTTCACGACAAAATTATAATACCCTCTGCAAGAGTATAAAAATTTTCGCCTGAGGAGAGGCTAATTTCTTAGGGATGGGGAAGTGACATATGTACCACACCCACAACATATACTATAAGCACACACACATAACATATGTCTACAGCACCTAATGCATACGCCTTATACATAAGCCCTAGCAACTAAGCGCACCAAATATGTAACATGAGACACCCCAATTTGTAACAATAAACCTAGAGCCCCAAAAATCATAAATTCTTGGTGAAAATAACAATTCTGGCGTGGGACCGATCATAAAATCGAAAACCATTAGACATAAACATCCGCCACATTCGTTATTCCCACCAAATGCCCAAATTACCAACGCAGCTCAAATTCAGGCTCTTAGAATATTCCAGAAACTCATTAAACAGAATGAGAGCATTGTTTAAAGAGAGCGAGCTCATGATCTTGAGCCCTCAGCCGAGGTTTGCTAAGCGTTGACAAAACTTTAATAATTGAGTTCTACTGACGACTTCGACCAGTCAAGTTGTATCGTGTACAATTGTAAAATTCCAATAAGTCGCGCCTACTGTTCATAAAGATATTTTTTTTCAAGTAACGCGTAGTGACTTATTTAATCTCTATATATAAAACTGTTTGTCCTGACTGACTGACTGACTGACTGACTGACTGACTGACTGACTGACTGATTGGTGATCAACGCACAGCCCAAACCGTAAGAGCTAGGAAGCTGAAATTTTCACTGTAGTTACCTTATGTGATGTAGGTGCACGTTAAGACGGGGTTTCGGGAAATTCCACTCGCAAGTGTGGAAAAATCGCGAAAAACGTTTGTATGTAACTTTTTTGTTTACTATCCGATCGGCCCCAAACTTATTTTCAAAGATCTTTGTTCAAATTCATTTGAGGGGTGTTTCGCACTTTTCGGAAAACCCATTCCTCCTTGGTGGAAATAGAGGTCAAAGATTTGGTGGGTGACGTTTCGCGCTCAAATTCATTTCCAGTGATCTATATGAAAAATCATTTGAGACGTGTTTCTCACTTTTCGCAGAATTCAAACTTCTTCGGGGGGAATGCGATTTAAAGATTTTTTGGGCGGCGTTTTAAGTTGTGTCCGATTTGGTTCAAACTTATTTTCAAAGCTCTTCATAAGAACTTAATAAGTACGTATTTCAGCGATTTGGAAAATTGCACCCGCAACAGTGGTAAATTAGCGGAAAAAGGTTGTATGAAAGTTTTTTGTTTACTATCCGATCGGCCCCAAATTCATATTTAAAGATCTATGTTTAAATTCATTTAAGGGGTGTTTCACACTTTTTGAAAAATCCATTCCTCCTTGGTGGAAATGGAGGTCAAAGATTTGGTGGGTGACGTTTCGCACTCAAATTCATTTCCAGAGATCTATTAGAAAAATCATTTGAGGCGTGTTTCACACTTTTCGCAGAATTCAAACTTCTTCGTGGGGAATGCGATTTAAAGATTTTTTGTGCGAAGTTTTAAGTTGTGTCCGATTTGCTTCAAACTTATTTTCAAAGCTCTCAATAAGAACTTAATAAATACGTATTTCAGCGATTTGGGAAATTCCACCCGCAACAGTGGTATATTGGCGGAAAACGGTTGTATGAAAGTTTTTTGTTTACCATCCGATCGGCCCCAAATTCATAATTAATGATCTATGTTTAAATTCATTTAAGGGGTGTTTCACACTTTTTGAAAAATCAATTCCTCCTTGGTGGAAATGGAGGTCAAAGATTTGGTGGGTGACGTTTCGCACTCAAATTCATTTCCAGAGATCTATTAGAAAAATCATTTGAGGCGTGTTTCACACTTTTCGCAGAATTCAAACTTCTTCGTGGGGAATGCGATTTAAAGATTTTTTGTGCGAAGTTTTAAGTTGTGTCCGATTTGCTTCAAACTTATTTTCAAAGCTCTCAATAAGAACTTAATGAATACGTATTTCGACGATTTGGAAAATTCCACCCGCAACAGTGGTATATTGGCGGAAAACGGTTGTATGAAAGTCCCAAATTCATATTTAAAGATCTATGTTTAAATTCATTTAAGGGGTGTTTCACACTTTTTGAAAAATCCATCCCTCCTTGGTGCAAATGGGGGTCGAAGATTTGGAGGATGACGTTTTGTGTTCAAATTTATTTCCAAAGATCTATAAGAAAAATTATTTGAGACGTGTTTCACATTTCTCGCAAAATCTAAACTCCTTCGGTGGAAAATGCATTTTTAAGATTTTTTTGGTGAATTTTAAGAGTTTTCCGATTTGCATAAAAGTTGTTTGATTCCCGTCCGATCAGTTTCAAAATCATTTTCAAAGCTTTTTTGATTTTATAACATACGTGCCACGGGCAAGGCCGGGTTATACCCGCTAGTTATATATATATTGCTCATGGAATGCGCTCAGACGGAGCGTGGGATATGCAGCGTAAGCATAAACGGTCAGCTAGTGAGGCTAGTGAGCCAGAGCCAATACATAGAGTGGCTCTGGGCTTGTTTAACATATAATTGTTATTGTATGCAACAAAGTGCCGCATACTTTTTATTTGCATTTATGGTGTTCTTTTGAGGCATATAAACACTACAATACCGCCCCGTACTGTCTGCAAGAGAATCCCACCGAGAGGACGAACAGCACTGTCAAGACCATCATAGCGCAGTTTATCGAAGGCTATCAGAGTTCGTGGGACGACTTCTTGCCGGAGATATCGCTAGCAGTCAACACAAGTGTGGCGGACTTGACAGAATTCAGTCCCGCTTTCCTGATGCAGGGTAGGGGACCACGGTTGCCTGACGCTCTGTACGATCAGGTGACTCCGGGGTCTGCAACCAGTGCGTTCGACCCTAGGACAAAGGCGAACCGATTCAAGGAGCAATCTCCAGCGTGCATCAAAGGACCAGGGCAAGCGCACGGCTCGCCTGCGAGCCTGAGAACTTGTGTGCTACGGAGAAGTAAGAAAAAGAGACTTAGGGTGTGCAGCGGAGCGTTAGGGCTCCGAACAGTGCGGCAGAGCCTTAACTTAGGGAAATCGTGGCATGTGTTGCTGATCCTAGTAAGACCGAGAGTTGTATTGGCCGAATAGCAAAATAAGGGGCCATAATTCCTGGTAAGTAGACGCCCAAACATAAAAGATGAATCAATGTCGCCACCAATCAACTTATGTAGGAAGACACCACCGAGGATTGTCCTACGGTTGGTTAACGACGGAGATGAAGAAGATGAAGCCTTTTGGAATAGGATGGCAACCGAAGATTGGGGTCCCAACTTAAGACTCGTAAGCCAAAAACAGAAATGGCTTCTGAACAGATTCAATACAGATTCAATATAGATTCCTGGCTATTGTTATTCTGCGGCGACAAGATTCAAAAAAGTAATCAAGGATAGGGCGAACAAGAGAGCTGTATAGGAGTTTCGTTATAAAAGGATCGTTAAACTCTTTATACCAACGTTTAATGAATCCAAATACACCTTTGACCTCATTAACGATGGTATCTATATTAAGATTGAAACAGACTTTAGAATCAAAGAGAACGCCTAGATCCTAACTGTTGCAACGGAATATTGTGGATAACTGACAAGATAATGTTTACACTGTAAACATTTTAGATGCAATTGATTGGCCGAACACCAAAGTTGCATAGCGTTCAAATCATCTTATAGACAAGAATGATGTAGGGGATAAGTGAATTAAAAAATAAGTTTTACATCGCCCGCATACATGAGTGCACGGGCATGTGATATAACCGAGGGGAGATCATTTATAAATAGATTAAGTAGTAAAGGTCAAAGATTACTACCTTGAGGAACACAAGAAGTAACGTGAACCTGTTTTGAGGTATTCAGCCTCAGCATTAACCATTGGGTCCTACCTTTTAAATAAGAACAAATCCAAAGCAAAATAGGCGGAGGGAAACCTATAACGGTCAAGTTTAAGAAGTAAAATATCATGGTGAAAAGAGTGAAACGAAAGGAGCGCACCGTTTACCAAGGAACTAAATTCAAGCAAATTGGTCGTAGTTGACCGAATCCATGTGGAACAGGGGAAACAACTGATTTTCAGAAATGCTTCAAATAAGAAGTGAATTTTTTTTCAAATGATTTAGGGTTAGATTGGTTTATAATTAGACCCAAAAACTTAAATTTTCCAATTTATGTTCTGTAGTGCGTACATGCCCTTACAGAATTCCCTGTACTTAAATATAAAGTATGCAGCACTTTGTTGCATACAATAACAATAATATAGTAAACAAGCCCAGAGCCACTTTATGTATTGGCTCTGTCTCATATTACGCAGCGCGGTTCACTAGCCTCACTAGCTGACAGTTTATGCTTACGCTGCATATCCCACGCTCCGTCTGAGCGCATTCCGTGAGCAATATCACTAATACAGGCATATGCGAGCTACTCACTCTCCCTCTCTTTGTTGTTGTTAACCAATAACAGCATAAGTATATATGTATATCCATAGGCTAAGCGCACATTTTTAAAGCCGAATAAATTCATTCAGAACATACCCACAAAACTGCACTGCCGTGCTGATTGTTTCATTCAAATATATTTATGTGGAATACCTAACACCATTTCTACAGTTCCAATAACATACAGTTCTGGTAACAATTCATTACTTCTACCAGCAAGATCCCAAGTCATAAGGAAAATTGAGATAAACACAAAAGAAGCCTGTATATTAATACCAAATCAAGAAATAAAAAGTTGTGTTTACATCGCAAACACAATAGCAACATCCGAATATACATTGGACCGTTTTTTAAATACAACAAAGACTGAGCAGTTGGTAAGCATAAAAAAATTAGAATATATACCACTTTCAAACTAATCAAGAATATAGAAACGAAATCGTTTTAGCTCAACTAAAGAAAAGTTTTCCGCCCCAATTCAAAAAACAATTATGCACCAAATTTAGTGATATATTCGGACTAGAAGCCGAATCGATAACAACTAACAACCTCTATAAGCAAAAACTGTATCCGAATACAACAGCCCACTTTTACTAGTTCCAAAGAAAACCCGGGATCAGAGGAAAAGAAATGGCGATTGGTAGTTGACTATCGTCAAATAAATAAAAAGCTTTTCTTCGATAAATTTCTGCTTCCCAGAATTGACGACATCCAATATCAGTTGGTTCGAGATAAATACTTCTCAAGCATTGTCTTAATGTCAGGTTTCCATTAGTATGAACTTGAGGAAAGTTCAAGAAATATAACAACCTTTTCGACAAGCAATAGCTCATATCGCATCACGCGATTGCCATTTGGCTTAAAAATGGCGCCAAACTCATTTCAGAACTGGAACCTTCTCAAGCATTCCTTTATATGGATGACTTAATGGTAGTAGGTTGTTCCGAAAAACATGTGCTTATAAACTTAACAGATGTTTTTGAAATATGTAGGAAATACAACATAAAAATGTTCCTTTTTTATGCATGAAGTGATTATTTAGCTCACAAATGCACTGATAGAGGAGTCTTGCCAGATGATAAAAAATATGACGTCATCAAGAATTATCCAGTCCCACATGATGCGGATAGCGCTAGACGATTTGTTGCATTTTGCAATTACTAACGTCGTTTTATTAAAAACTTCGCCGACTATTCACGGCACATAACTAAATTATGTTAAAAAACGCATTCCAAGTAAAGCTAATGCACCCTACGTTATTACAATATCCAGATTTTCGCAAAGAATTTTGAATAATAACTAATGCTAGTAAACAAGCTTGGATAGCGGTTTTAACTCAAAACCTTAATGGAATTCGACTCCCTCACATATGCATCACGTTTATTCACAACGGGTGAAGGTAATAAAAGCACAACAGAACAAGAGTTAGCTATACATATATATATATGACAAACATTTCACAGTAAAAATGGATCACAGACCACTAACATTTTTATTTTCAATGACAAACCCCAGCTCAAAGTTAACACGCATGAGACTTGAATTAGAAGAATATGATTTTACGGTCGAGTACTTAAGGCAGAGTCTTAAAAATGTATCTAAGCCCAAGGTACATGAAGTCATTATCAATGACGAAATTCGATAAGTAGTGACCTTGCGATTAACTGAATCTTAATGTTTATTGAAACAAGGGAATAAAGTTATAGCAAGAATAGATTTTGATGATTTGTATACCAATGGAGCTCATGACTTAGGTCAGTTTTTCCAAAGGCTTGAAACGCAAGCCGGTATTTTAGAAATCAGCCAACTCAAAGTGGCACCGAGTGAAAAGATCTTTTAATCAATTTCAATAGATACTTTTAAAAGAATGGGCAATAAAATATTAAAATCATTGATACTCCAGCCGGTTACCCTTATACAAAATAAAAAAGAGATACAAACAATACTGTCTACAAGGGGAAACATATTGGAAACATATGACTCGTCATATAAAAGAGTACATACGTAGATGTAATAAATGCCAAATGTCAAAAAAACCGACACATACAAATACCCCAATGACCTACACTAAAACATCAACAAATGCTTTCGACGTAGTGATAGTGGACACCGTTGGTCTATTACCAAGATCTGAATACATCGTCACACTAATATGTGATTAAAAAAAAATATTTAGTAGCCATAAAAGCAATATCCGAAGATTTAATACTTAAGTACGGTAGAACATTCAATGAATATATTCGCTCATACATTTAAGCAGACAAAACCGAATGGGACGTTTGGATCCAACTAGTATTTGGAAGACTACCAATACAGTTCATAGATTTTAATAAGATAGATAGAATAGACCCTATCTATAACATAGACGACTATTCTTAGGCTTATAGAAAACTTAACTATGGTAAGAAGACTTCAGATTTTGACTTTAAAATAGGAGATAAAGTATTGCTAAGATATAAAGCAGGTCATAAGTTAGATCCAGTACATTTAGGACCATATGCAGTAGAAACAATAGAAGTTAATGATGATATTTTAATTAAAGATAGCAAACACAAAAAACAGAGAATCCACAAGGATAGGTTAAAAAAGGATAATAACTGAAAATTTTCATGAAAATGGTTTGATCAACCAATAAATAAAATTTAATACATTAAAACTAGAAAGAAAAGAGAAAATAATGAATTTCTTTTGCAAAAAACCAAACTATTAATAATAATAAAAAAAATCATAATATATTTCCTAGACAACCAATATATATATATCGGATCAGAGAAATCACTTCCTTTGCAATTAGGCATACTGGCAGCACAGCAAGTCCCGAGTGTCGTTGTAGTCACACAAAAATTATTTTCTTAGGAGCACGTCCATTCGCTATGACTTTCACTTTTCGAATAGAAAGATTTTCATCGTCCTCCAGCATACTACTCATGCTCTTGTCATTCTACATTCTTCTCTGACTTTTAGTACTGTTAGTGAACACTCAACACTACACCAAACTGAACGTTACACAACACACTCGGGCCATGCTCGGCAGAGACTATCTTCTATGTCTCACACTATGCTTTCAGTAGCAAACCTAATGCAAGTAGGACAGTTATGTTGAATAGCAGTACCTTCTGTCAAATTCTCTGTTTCTTACTAACACTTAATCGTTAACCTTCAAAAATAATACTTACAATAATTTGTTGGATACACGACACGGCCTTCCTTCGCTTAGATCATGCCTTAGTCAAAACTGTTGGGTAAAATTTAATAGTCATTACTTTACTATAAGAATTACTTTACAAACAGCAGTATCATCGGTCATTATAGATTTTATTTTATTTTTTTTTGTTGTTGTTCTGTCATCACACGTCTATAGGCTCTTGCTGCCCAGAAACGATAACATGGAGCGGATCCATACAGGTCTTTTAACCTCTGACCTCCACCACAATATCACTAGCTTCACCACGCCATGATCGAGCACTTGTGCACGGCGTGACTATTGTGGTGAGGTCTTAGCCATCGTGTATGAGCCCAACCGCACTCTCTAAGTGCCACAGTGTCTTGACCAATGTCCCCAACATTGTCACACTCATCGTCTCTCAAATCTATCAACTCCTCCGATACAGTGTTGCTTGGAAAAGCTCGCAAATGCTCATGCGCAAACTTAAACGTGCGCTTACTCGTCAATGACTTTAATAAATATGTGTCTCCATCAAGTATTTCAATTATCTCAAAAGGTCCCTTAAACTTGGGATTCTCTAAATCTTGTGCTAGCAAAACATCTACCCTGATCAGCTATGATGCGATCCGGCACTCCGAGTAGTGCAACAGTTTCTTTGACTGCCATAATGCAGTTTTCCGTATCAAGTTTCAGCGTATGTTGAAAGTGAACCATTTTTGTGAACGCATCAACTTGAACTATCATATCCTCTTTAAAGTCGTTTTTGACCGTTAACTTTATGGTTAACTTTTAATATGCACAGTGTGCCAGGGTATGTCATCTTTGGGAATCGGGTGCATTTCTATTTGTGGCTTGCCAGATGGTGGAATTAATACTCTACAGGTAATGCAATTTTCTACAAACTTTCTCACATATTTAGACATAATTAGAACCAGTAGTTGGCATACATTTTGTCTTGAGTTTTCCTAAATGCAATATGGCTTCATGGACATTATTAATGACTGACCGTCTAAAGGCTCTAGGCATTACAGGCAAACATTTTGTGCTGCCATTTCTTTGAATGTTTCGATGTAACACTCCTGCTCTTAATTCGTCGCTGAGATAGCTTCTTGCATTTAATGGTTTCGTTGCTGTTCGGCTAAAAGCTAATCGTCGGTTATCTCAGCTAGGTTTATGCGCATTTCAACCGTTTTCACTGAGGATTTATAATCAATGGGCCATGGATTGCGCGAGAAAAAATCAGCATGCGACATGCGTTTTTCCTTCTTGTATTCAATACTAAAATCGAATGATTGAAGGTATGCCCACGATCGATGTACCCTTGGAGGTAGGTCAATTTTTTTTTGATACTCGCTTTCAAGGAGTTTCAATCTGTATGCACAATAAATTTTTACCCATGTAAATAATAGCGGAAGTGTCTTACTGCGTTGTACACCGCGAGGGTCTCTAGCTCGTATGAGTGCTTCAGCCATTGTCGTACATTTGCTCTAATATTCAATAACTCTATTTTCTATTTTCTATCTTGTATTAAGCACCATATCCAATAAAGGTTACGTCTCTATGTAGTTCAATTGGTTTTTGTGGATCGAAAATTGTCAAAACAGAGTCCCTAGTCAAAATTGATATGATTTTTTGACGAATTTCCTCATATTTCGGCTTCCAGACAAATTTATTATTTTTGGAGGTGAGATTACACAAAGCTTTCATCTGCTCAGAAAATTTTGGTACGAACTGCCTGAAATACGAGGATAGGCCTATGAATTGTCGCACCTATGTTACTGACTTTGGTGACGGCAATTCGACCAACGGTTGTATCTTGCGTGGATTTGGTCGAATTTGACCTGCTTCAACTAAGTATCCTAATTATTCTATGCTCGTTTTCAATAATATATGCTCATTCTCGCAATATTAAAGGAGAATCCAGCACTTGCGCGCTGAAAAATCCAGAAAGCATTTTCCAATCCAAAAGGCATGGCCAAAAATTCATACTGTCCTTCTGGCGTGACAAAAGCAGTTCGCTCGATAGATTCAGGGTGTATTGGAACTTGGTAAAAACCACTTGCAATTTCTAAACTGGAGAAATATCTGGCTTCACGCAGTCTATTAATTTGATCAGAAATCAAAGGCAGCGGATATTTGTCAGCGCCCATATTAGCATTAAGTTCCCGATAATCGACACATAGCCGATCGGTTCCATTTTTCTTTCTAACCATATGCAGTAGGCTTGCAAATGGGGAGCAACTCGGATTCTTTTACTTTATTTCGCACGACTTCCTTTTCTTCTATAGTCAACCTATTCGGACGTCTTCGAACAATTTTATCTGTGTTGCATAATGCCGTATCATTATTCAAATGAGACTCCAGACCCTAAACTCAATATACCAAGTCCAACCAATACATCACAATATAAAAACTTATCCACAACTACATTACTACAAATAATATTAATATTTCTAAAGGGATTCATCGATTTCGACATTAGCCAGATTTGCATAGTGTTATGTTCATGATATTCACCAATGCCCTTTAGAACAACTAAATTATTAGAATTTTTCAGCACAACTCTCTTGATGAGCATTCATTTAGCTACAGAATGAAAACAAAACGGATCGGGCTCACCAGATTAATGCATCATTTGACATTTGCATTGCTCTTAATATCTCGAGAAATATTCGGTTTTGAGACCCCAGAAACTGAAGCCATGCAGCGTCAGAATTTCCTCGTGGAGAGGCATCGCTCTATCCCACTTCTGATGTCGGATCAGAGAAATCACTTCCTTTGCAATTAGGCATACTGGCAGCACAGCAAGTCCCGAGTATCGTTGTGGTCACACAAACATTATATTCTTAGGAGCACGTCCATTCGCTATGACGTTCACTTTTCGAATAAAATAATTTTCATCGTCCTCCAGCATATTACTCATGCCCTTGTCATTCTAAACTGAACGTTATACAACACACTCGGGCCATGCTCGGCAGAGACTACCTTCTTTGACTCATACCATGCTTTCAGTAGCAACCCTAATGCAAGTAGGACAGTTGTGTTGAATAGCAGTACCTTCTGTCAAATTTTCTGTTTCTTCCTAACACTTAATCCTCAACCTTCAAAAATAATACTCACAATAATTTGTTGAATACGCGACATATATAAGAAAACCCAAAAAAAAAATATTTGTAAATAATAATATTAATAATATATACAAACAATATATACTCTACTCTTTTAAATAACTTCACAGAATATTACATCATTTCTCTAAAAAGGGAGGTGTAGTGTATATATGACCTAACAGAACACCCTGTATTCAAATATAAAGTATGCGGCACTTTGTTGCATACAATAATAATTATACATTAAACAAGCCCAGACTCACTTTAAGTATTAGCTCTGGCTCATATTACGCAGCGCGGTTCACTAGCCCTCTAGCTGACCGTTTATGCTTACGCTGCATATATCACGCTCCATCTGAGCTCATTTCATGAGCAACATTTATGCTCACTAACACAGGCATATCCAAGCTACACACTCTCCCTGTCTTTGTAGCTGTTAACCGATAACAGCATAAGTTTATATATGTTATCCATAGGCTAAGCTCATTGCTGAACTCTGTAACATACTATCATAGATTGTAGCCGTGCAGATGTTGATGAATGAATGTTCGGTGGAGTACGCGCTGGATCCGGCTCATATTCGTCGGCAATATGGGTTGTGGGTCAATACTACTATGTGGGGGATACCACTATACATCTCGCACGTTCTTTAAATTATTCAAAATAGTTACTCGGGTACTGTTTTGAAGGGAGAATTTTTGGGAAGCCGAATGACTAACCTTTAGTCGGGGCACGGGAAGGGTAAGAGAGAAGAAGAAAGAG
Source organism: Drosophila montana (assembly GCF_035044405.1). Classification (NCBI taxonomy): domain Eukaryota; kingdom Metazoa; phylum Arthropoda; class Insecta; order Diptera; family Drosophilidae; genus Drosophila; species Drosophila montana. The sequence continues at coordinate 35,203 of NW_026999190.1, forward strand.
ATTTAGAAAGGTATACTTCCTCAAACGTCCATAGTGGTGTTATGGCCACCCCATGTTGGGATACCGTGTCCGTATGCCCCACCCTACCATGGTCAGCAGGCTGCTCGCCTATCTTACGAATATTGGTGACCCCTGCGACACACTATGGTGTTATTCTTTAAGTGACGGCGTAGTTCGGTGCGACATTATTTCCGGATTAAAACGGAAGCTTATTCAAGATTCATTATAAACATTTTATTTTGGAACAGGATTATTCATACCAAAAAAGAAATAATACTAAGGAAATTCAAAAGATTCACTACTGAAAATTCCTATATAATAGTATTATATTTGTATATTCATTATATGCATTTTATATATATATATATATATATTTTTACAGAGATGATTATTTGGGGGCTTATTAATAGAAAAACATTGCGAAAGTCCCACCTTTTGTCTGTCCCCAAAATAGGCGTATCACACATATATATAATTAAGTTTTGCACGTTTAATTACTTTCAAAAAATATATTTCAATTCTTTATTTTCACTAACGGCTACTTCTTATGATGAGTACATTCAGATGTGCTTCCCGAATCTTAACTAATTCATTTATCTGTTGCGGTCGCTTAGCAAACTTCGTTTTGAGTGAGTTTGAGTCAAAATTGAGTGAAGTTTGAGCTGCGTCAGCAATTATGCGTGGGATAGTACTCTGATGGGAACATTGACAGTGGCGTGATATTTAGGGTGAATTGTTTATGTCTACCAAAGGGGGACAGTTTGATCTTGACCAATGTCGATGTTATCACCAGGCTTTTTGTTTACAATATTGGACATGTTTATACTTATACTTATGCTTGTGTGCTATGTTAAAGTTATGCTAAAGGGTGGGCGCGACTATGGATATGTCACTATATATATATATATATATATATATATATATAGTGACATATGTACCACACCCAGAACATATACTATAAGTACACACACACATAACATATGTCCACAGCACCTAATGCATACCCCTTATACATAAGCCCTAGCAACTAAGCGCACTAAACATGTAACATGAGCCACCCCAATTTGTAATAATAAACCTAGAGCCCCAAAAATCATAAATTCTTGGTGAAAATAACAATTCTGGCGTGGGACCGATCGTAAAATCGAAAACCATTAGACATAAACATCCGCCACAATCGTTATTCCCACCAAATGCCCAAATTGCCAACGCAGCTCAAATTCAGGCTCTTAGAATATTCCAGAAACTCATTAAAGAGAATGAGAGCATTGTTTAAGGAGAGCGAGCTCATGATCTTGAGCCCTCAGCCGAGGTTTGCTAAGCGTTGACAAAACTTCAATAATTGAGTTCTACTTACGTCTTCGACGAGTCAAGTTGTATCTTGTACATTTGTAAAATTCCAATAAGTCGCGCCTACTTTTAATAAAGATATTTTTTTTCAAGTAACGCGTAGTGACTTATTTAATTGGCGCAGCCGGTAGGATACGCGAGTGATATAAGACCATTAAAGGACAATTGTAGTCCCAGGCCTTAAAGCAAATCGTAGTCGGCGCTGACGATCGACGCGAACGCACAATCATTCGAAATCGTATCCGCAAAAGGACACACGCGAAACTTGCCGCGAGTGCCTATTGACCGTTCACGGATTCTATATATCCCAGGTCAATCAAAAACCCGACATTGCAATTCCATTACAATTAACTAGTACTCAATTAAGTATTGATCCTTTGGACAATCAGAGTTACTAGGTAGTGAATTTTATTCACTACACAACAGTGAGTGTGCCCTTGGTTTTGCATATCCTTTGATCCCTGCAAATCGCACTCATTGGTAACGCGCGCGAAATAACGCCATACCAAAATAAAAAGACTACACCAAGAACAACAACAACAAAAAGTGAAAGTGAAAACAATGGCGCAAGCAGCAGAGCCAGTTTTGCAGTTGAGTGAACAACACCTTTCACAAGCACTAGGCCAGATAAGGCAAGTGCCAAACTTCCATGGAGCCAACGAGGAATTGAGCGCATTCATAAGGCGCATCGATTTCATTATGCAACTGTATCCAACGAGGGACATCCGCCAACACAGCGTCCTGTTTGGAGCCATAGAGATGCAAATAGGAGGAGACGCGCAGAGGGTCACGCAGCTATCCGCTGCCAACACTTGGACCGAATTGAGGTCGGCGCTCATCTCGGAATTCAAAACACAAACGCCATGTGAAGAGCTGCTGAGAAGAATCTACAATACGCCTTTTACCGGAAGTATACGTAAGTTCGTAGAAGAGTTAGAATATAAATCTTATGTTATATCGAATAAGCTTATATTAGAAGAAAACCAAATGAATACTATGTTGTACACTAATGCATTGAATAACACAGTTAAAGACGTGATTATGAGGAAGTTACCTGATAGGTTGTTCATGACATTAGCTCGTCATGACATAACTACAATTTCAAAGTTAAAGCAAGTAGCACAGAGAGAAGGTGTCTATGATTTAGCATGGTCCGATAGAAGTAAAAATCCAAATAACCAAAATAATCCGACTAATTCTAACAAAAATCGGGGTAACAACGACCAACGCGAGTATAAGAAAAACCAAAATTATAGTCATACCACACCAAACTCAAAATCCCAAGTTGATTATAGTCCGCAGATAAATCAAGAGTTTAGTCAAAAGTTAAACCAAGGCAGGGCACAAAACCCCCTTAATTATCAACCTCAATATAAAAATTCGTCCGCCCCAAATCCGCCAACGAAAAGGCAACGCGAAAGCGGCAGTGGTCAAATAAAAATGGACACGTCCGAAAATTTTCTTCAAACTGCCTCGGAATCAGAGACAGAAGAAGAACCAACCCATTCATCAGATTAAACATGAATAACAAAACATTAAAATGTGTAATAGACACGGGGTCGTCTATTAATTTAATGAAAGAAAACTTTTTAAATTTCCCCATAAAACCTTGTAAATTAGAAGTCCATACGATCAATGGTACCATAGTACTAAATCGAAGCATTTCGCTGAACCCCAGCAAACTGTGTCCCACACATCAAAAATTTTATTTACATAATTTTTCAGAAAATTATGATTTGCTATTAGGTAGAGACTTCTTAGAGAGTACTCAAGCCCTAATAGACTACAGAAATAAAACCGTGAGAATAAACGAATATACATTTACAATGCAAAACAATTCGGAAATCGAATTGCCAACGAACGATACAAAAACTGAATATCTCGTTCCACCCCCATCCGATGACGAACAATTTGTGTTCGCCATCAACAACGAACTCTCAGAGTTCAACGAATTCCGCCTAGATCATCTGAACGATGAAGAGAAAGGCAAACTAACAAAAGTCTTACATGAATTTAGTGACATTCAATACCGAGAAGGTGAAAATTTGACCTTCACAAGTACGGTTAAGCATGTCATCCAAACTAAACATGAAGACCCGGTTTACAAAAAACCGTACAAATATGCCCAAACATTCGACCAAGAAGTCGAAAACCAGATCAAAGATATGATCAAACAAGGGATAATTCGCAAATCGAAATCCCCTTACTGTTCGCCTATTTGGATCATACCCAAAAAGAGGGATGCATCTGGCAAACAAAAATTTAGGATAGTCATAGACTACCGAAGCCTTAATGAAGTCACAATTGATGACAAATACCCTATACCAGCAATGGACGGTATACTAGACAAACTTGGTAAATGTCAGTATTTTACTACCATTGACCTCGCAAAGGGCTTTCACCAAATCCAAATGGATGAAGGTTTTATTCCTAAGACAGCGTTTTCAACCAAAAATGGACATTACGAGTACACTCGAATGCCGTTTGGTCTGAAAAATGCACCTGCAACGTTTCAACGCTGCATGAACAATCTCCTTGAAGATTTAATCTACACGGATTGTCTTGTCTATATGGACGACATTATTGTATACTCCACTTCATTGGAGGAACATATATTGTCACTGAGGAGGGTATTCAACAAATTAAGGGAGGCCAATCTAAAATTACAATTAGATAAATGTGAATTCATGAAAAAGCAAACTGAATTCTTAGGCCATATAATAACAACCGAAGGTATAAAACCTAACCCAGCTAAAATTGAAGCAATTCAAAAATTCCCAATACCCAAAACAACAAAGGGAATTAAATCATTTTTAGGACTTTGCGGTTTTTACCGAAAGTTCATCCCAAATTTTGCTAAAATAGCAAAACCAATGACAGCAAGATTAAAAAAGGGTGCCGTCATAAATACAAAAGACAAACAATACACGGAAGCATTCGAAAAGCTAAAATTACTTATAATGTCCGATCCGATATTAGTATATCCCAACTTCGAGAAACAATTCTCACTAACCACTGATGCCAGTAATATTGCTATTGGAGCAGTATTATCACAGGATCACAAACCAATCTGCTATGCAAGCAGGACATTAAATGAACACGAAATTAATTATTCGGCAATAGAAAAAGAACTTTTAGCTATTGTCTGGGCCACCAAATACTTCAGGTCCTATCTATTTGGAAGAAAATTCGAGATCCTTAGTGATCACAAACCCCTAGTATGGCTAAACAGCATGAAAGAACCCAACATGAAGCTACAAAGGTGGAAAATCAAGCTAAACGAGTTTGATTAGCATATCAAATATGTCCCTGGGAAAGAAAATTATGTAGCAGACGCTTTTCCGCGAATCAAAATAGAAGAAAATCTATTAGGCGAAACCCCAGATAGTTTAGCAGCAACAATCCACAGTGCTCAGGAAGATAATGAGAATTATATTCCCATTACAGAAAGACCCGTTAACTATTATAACAGGCAACTTGAATTCATAAAAACCAATAACAACCAAGTAGAAACAATACGCTACTTCCACAAACTAAAAATTAAAATCTCTCATCAAGAAATGACCTTAGAATACGCTAAAGAATTAATCAAAGAATATTTATGCACTAAGAAAAGTGTAATTTACTTCCATAACGAAGCAGACTTCATAATTTTTCAAAAAGCTTACATTGAAATAATTAACCCCAATAACTTAACCAAGGTAATGAAATCTACCAAACAAGTCATAGACATCCAAACTTATGCACACTTCAAGGAAATCATCCTTAAAAACCATAAAGACTTATTGCATCCAGGCATAGAGAAAGTCACAGCCTTTTTCAAGGAAAGATACTACTACCCTGACCACCAAAAGTTGATACAAAATATCATAAATGAGTGCGAAATATGCAACGTAGCCAAAACGGAACACCGAAATACTAAACTCTCCTTTCAAACAACTCCAGAAACGTTTAACCCCCGAGAGAAATACGTCATGGATTTTTATATCATTGACAACAGACAGTTTCTATCTTGTATAGACATTTATTCCAAATACGCTGCATTAATAGAGATAAACAGTAGAGATTGGCTTGAAACAAAACGAGCAATCCTCCAAGTCTTCAATCTAATGGGTAAACCAATAGAAATCAAAGCCGACAAAGACTCAGCATTCATGTGCGCAGCACTCCAACTATGGTTACAGTCCGAAAACGTCCAAATAAACATAACCACCAGTAAAAATGGAATTTCTGACATCGAGAGATTTCATAAAACAGTTAACGAAAAACTAAGAATTATAAACAGCGAGTCCGACCCAGAAAACAAATTAACAAAATTCGAAACAATACTTTATACATACAATCATAAAACGAAACATAATACAACTGGTAGAACACCAGCCGATATCTTTATATATGCCGGAACCCCCGCATATAATACCCAAGAAAACAAACTCAACAAAATAACAAATCTAAACGAAAAACGTCAAGATTTTGAAATAGACACTAGATTTAAGGAATCACCTTTAGTAAGATCTAAAACTACAACCCCTTTTAAGAAAACAGGAAACCTCAGACAAGTAGATGATAAGCATTTCGAAGAAACTAATAGAGGTAGAAAAATCACACATTACAAATCCAAATTTAAAAAGAAAAAGAAAAGTAATGTAAGTAAATACGATAATTCCAGATCGAATGGCCAAGAAAACACAACTTAAACTGACAGCATACTTAATGTTATTCATAATAAGCACGTTCGTCCGAGAAGCCCAACTCCAAAGTATAGAAATCAACCCGACCCAAGCCAAAAATGGTTACTTAATCTTTAAAACAGGAGAAATACATCTACCCGTAAACTACGAATACCATTATCTGTCCGTCAATATAACTAAAACAGAACAAACCTATAACAAATTAATCAAACAAACCGAAGAATTCGAAACATTTTCACAAATAAAATATTTAAAAGAAAAATTAGAAAGAGAAATGAACGGCATAAGGATAGTAAAACGCAGCAAACGCGGTCTTGCTAACTTTATGGGTACAATTTATAAATATCTATTTGGCACATTAGATCAACAGGATAAGGAAGAATTAGAATCCAAAATGAACAACATAGCAGAAAACAGTGTACAAGCAAATGAATTAAATCAATTAATAGAAGCAGTTAATACAGGTATAGAAACTATAAACTTTTTAAATCAAGCAGACGAGGAAAACCAAAGGCTAGCACTTCTCATTTTTAACCTCCAAGAATTTACGGAATACATAGAAGACATAGAGCTAGGTATGCAACTCACTAGACTGGGGATTTTCAACCCAAAACTACTAAAACATGACACTTTGCAGCATGTCAACTCAGAGAAAATATTAAATATCAAAACCTCAACTTGGTTAAAGACAGATACTAACGAAATTTTAATCATTTCACATATTCCAAGAGAAATAATCAAAACACCAATTTTCGAAATATTGCCTTATCCAGATAACGATAACAATATACTAACAGAAATTATCCACGACAAATACTTCATACAAAACAAACAAGCCTACACGGCAAGCACCAAAGAATTAACCACAAATAAATGCATAACAGGAATTCTAAACCAAGTCACAACAGAATGTAGTTACACCAAAACAAGAAAGAACTTCGAAATTAATTACATCGAGCCGAACATGCTCATTACTTGGAACCTACCTAAAACACTTTTAAGACAAGATGGTAACAATAGAGAAATAATAGTTGAAGGTAACAACCTTATAAAAGCGTCAAACTGTTCAATTCAATTAGACGAAATAATAATCACAAGTACATTATTAGATTATACACAAACAATCTATGTAAGCAATAACGTAACCAAATTAGAACCATTGTCATATATTCAAGCCAAAGAAATCGTGAAAGACCAAACAAAAATGCACAATACTTTCCAAATTGTAACGTTAACAATACTTTGTATAATCATAATCATCATAATATTGTATATTATCTATAAGTTCAAAGCATTACCTCAAAGAAAAATTGTCAAATACAAGAAAGAAAAAGAAGAACCACAAGCAATAGAACCAATTAATATACAACCTCACGAAAATATCATAAATAATAGCAACTTAAATGAAACTATTGTAACTAGTAATAGTCCAACGTTATACCCAAAAATGTCCGCCTGAGGACAGGCTAATTTCTTAGGGATGGGGAAGTGACATATGTACCACACCCACAACATATACTATAAGTACACACACACATAACATATGTCCACAGCACCTAATGCATACCCCTTATACATAAGCCCTAGCAACTAAGCGCACTAAACATGTAACATGAGCCACCCCAATTTGTAATAATAAACCTAGAGCCCCAAAAATCATAAATTCTTGGTGAAAATAACAATTCTGGCGTGGGACCGATCGTAAAATCGAAAACCATTAGACATAAACATCCGCCACAATCGTTATTCCCACCAAATGCCCAAATTGCCAACGCAGCTCAAATTCAGGCTCTTAGAATATTCCAGAAACTCATTAAAGAGAATGAGAGCATTGTTTAAGGAGAGCGAGCTCATGATCTTGAGCCCTCAGCCGAGGTTTGCTAAGCGTTGACAAAACTTCAATAATTGAGTTCTACTTACGTCTTCGACGAGTCAAGTTGTATCTTGTACAATTGTAAAATTCCAATAAGTCGCGCCTACTGTTAATAAAGATATTTTTTTTCAAGTAACGCGTAGTGACTTATTTAATTATATATATTTCTTTTCCTTTTATAACTGCTTTAACGTGTACTTCATACCATATAATATGTAATGGAATTATACAAAATTCTTTTTGGAATTATTTAGTGTACGCATAATTCGGACCTCGACTGTAGTTTTATTCTTGTATTTATTTTTTGTTAGAACATGTGTAAGCTGAGGCTAATCGATCAGCACCTTCAAAATGTAAACAATGAAGTCTGCGGGTATTTTATGACCGACGACTTTTATCTGTACAATATATGTTATTTTTTCTACAAACTTATAACCGAAGAAGAGGGCAAGAGAGAAAAAGAAAAAACGAAGAAAACACTTGCTCACTTAAACGATCGAGCGCTTATCTGTTGCTGCCGCTTGAAGAGCAGTTATTTAAAAACGATTGGTTATGTGTATTTATCAAAGGTTGCCCATTTGGGCAATGACCAAAAAGAAGATAGGTGTGTTAACATGAGATATAACAATTAAAGTTTTCTTTGTCTCCAGGTATTTCTGGAACATTGTTCACCAAAAAAATAATTATAACATTATTTGTTTTGCACTTTGGAAAGTAATTAGTTTAGGTATTATAATTTTTTTTTTTATATGAGTAACTATTAAGGCATTTGTAGCCAATTTTATTTAATTAGATAGGTAAATTATTTTTATTATTTTAATTTTTTTTTTTTCTGGGTTATTAGAACATTTTCGGTGGCTAGCGTGGGTTTGCTTGGTGGACGATTGAATTCGTGGATACTACTACTGTAGTTGACTTGCTTAACTCGTAGACTTATTAGCACATGATAATTTTAGTTGGCACTCTGTAGTTGCTCCTGGGTGCACGTGGTGGTCGTGTTGATATGGGTGCGTGGGTACTCCGCTAGGAGTAAGGTGGGTGCACGAGCACTCAAATGGACACTATACTTAGTGCTAGATCTACATGATTAGCAATGAGGAGACAATCTCTATATATAAAACTGTTTGTCCTGACTGACTGACTGACTGACTGACTGATTGCTGATCAACGCACAGCCCAAACCGTAAGAGTTAGGAAGCTGAAATTTTCACTGTAGTTACCTTATGTAATGTAGGTGCACGTTAAGACGGGGTTTCGGGAAATTCCACCCGCAAGTGTGGAAAAATCGCGATAAACGTTTGTATGAAACTTTTTTGTTTACCATCCAATCGGCCTCAAATTTATTTCCAAAGGTCTTTCAAATTCAAATTCATTTGAGGGGTGTTTCGCACTTTTTGGAAAATGCATCCCTCCTTGGTGGAAATGGGGGTTAAAAATTTGGTGGGTGACGTTTCGCCCTCAAATTTATTTCCAAGTATCTATATGAAAATTCATTTGAGACGTGTTTTTCACTTTTCGCAGAATTCAAACTTCTTCGGGGGGAATGCGACTCAAAGATTTTTTGGGCGAAGTTTTAAGTTGTGTCCGATTTGCTTCAAACTTATTTTCAAAGCTCTCCATAAGAACTTAATGAATACGTATTTCATCGAAATTCCATGGGAAATTCCACCCGCAACAGTAGTAAATTGGCGGAAAACGGTTGTATGAAATTTTTTTGTTTACCATCCGATCGGCCCCAAACTCATTTTCAAAGATCTATGTTCAAATTCATTTGAGGGGTGCTTCACACTTTTTGAAAAATCCATCCCTCCTAGGTGCAAATGGGGTCGAAGATTTGGTGGATGACGATTATTGTTCAAATTTATTTCCAAAGATCTATAAGAAAAATCATTTGAGACGTGTTTCACATTTTTCGCAAAATCTAAACTCCTTCGGTGGAAAATGCATTTCAAAGTTTTTTTTTGTGAATTTTAAGTTTGTTTGATTCCCGTCCGATCAGTTTCAAAATCATTTTCAAAGCTTTTTGAAAACATTGATTTTATAACATACGTGCCACGGGCAAGGCCGGGTTATACCCGCTAGTCAAGAATATTTGGCTCAACCATGTGGATCTTTATTAACAATATTTACCTGTGGAAGGACTGGCACTGTGTTTAAATATTTTTTTTTTTGTTTTTTTTTTTATCTAACTTTGTTGAGATAAAAACATTAGTTTTTCTTGCACTGACTAGAAACACTTCTAGCGACCAAATACTTTTATTCTCCTTAACTGGTACGTCTGTTCGACTCGGAGGTTACTTCAGAGAAGAACGTGGTTAGCTATGGAATCTATTAAACCGAAGGTGCGTGGCATTTAGGCTTTGCATTTCCTATTGGATCGAATATATGAGGCCACTGATGCATTTTAATATATATAATAATAATATGATCATACGCTTATTGATTCGATGGGGTGAATTCTACTACTAAAACTAAAACAAAAGGACGAAAGGCATGACCTACTTTTAGGCATAGCGGAAATTCAAGTGACAGCGCCAATATAATACGGCCAAAATCATTTAGTTAATCTATTAGTTTACCCTGAAGGTCTTCTAGTTTGCAATTACTGTTTCCCATCTTACGCCTGATTCGGGCTTTCGCAAAAGTGGGAGCTAACTTAGCATTAAATCCTTTACAAAACTGCTCTGCTGGAAATTCCGGCGGAATACTTCCTGGTTCACTGCAAAGGTCAGCTCTCGACTTTCGTACATTATACACTTTTTCGTTGTGCGCATGCTGATGTCGCATGTTTTTGACGGCCCGATTTCTCATAAGATCAAAAGACTCGTCCCTGCTAAAACAAACAGAACGGTCTTCTAACAAACTCAAAGCTCGTAACAGCCTATATGTAGAGCCATTAGATCGGTAAGGGGTATTGTTGACGGCGGTGTGCAAACCGGATCGTAACGAACAGACTATCTTGCTGACATTCACATCCCAGGTTGATTGCATATCACCAAAGACAATATAAACACTAAGATGAGTAATGCCCATACATTTGCATGCGACGAATAATTTTATGCCTGGCGTTTCATCTGGCGTTTGAGCATGACATGCATGCCGACTGGCTTTTCGTTCTCCAAAAGCTAGACGATCGGATGCCGACGTCGCGGTTTGCTGATGCTGACCCGAGCAACGAAGTTAGTCGCCAGCCTGCCTTCAGCAAAGCTGGTCGATGGTGCGAAAAGTTTTAAACTTACTTCTGCTTTATCTATGAAATGCATGCTATATTCAAATGATACATTACCCTAGATACTAACTATAAATTTTGCAGGAAAATTAAGAATAAAACAATTTTGTTACAAGACGCAACTTGTGCAATAACTATGTTCTTGTTCAGCCAATGGCGTGCAAGCACCTATGTTTGTATGTGTGAATTATGCATGCATAACTACATCAAAATATGTATATGTATATGTGTTGTTATTCACTGCCTTGGCTTTAGCTGGTGGAGAAATAAATTTGTTTTCTAGCCCTGATCATGCACGACCTATTCCAAATTTTTATTCACATACGAATGCATGCTGTGTACTGAGGGTTTTAAAGTCAATGCAAATATTTATATAATTTCTTTAAATTAACTTATTAATTAAATTACTATTATTTTTAAGAAATAAAAGAAATGAAATAAGAGCTTAAATTTTGTGTTTCCAAAGATTCATTTTTTCAATTTTTTTCTAATTTTTTTTTAATTAATCATTTAATTTAAAGAAATTATACAAATATTTGCGACGACTTTAAAAGACAGATTTTTTACGGAGCCAACCTCAGTACACAGCATGCATTCGTATGTGAATACAAATTTGGGATAGGTGCATGATCAGCGGTAGAAAACTAACAAAATATATTTCTTTGCCAGCTAAAGCCAGAGCTGTGAATAACAACACATTCAATTATACTGTTATGTATGTATACTAACACAAATACAAACATAATTGCTTGCACGGCTCTCATACAGCCGAAGCTCAGCGTATTTTTAGCTTTTCGCTTTTTCGGCTGTGAGAGCGCAATGATACTGATTTCGTTTTCGTTCTCAAATTTCAAAAAAGCAAGCTGCATAGTAGCATTTTGTTGTATGGCGTTACTCATCTTAGTGTTTATAGTCACCGACCGATTCACACGCTCTGAGGCATTTGCTTGTGGAGCAGACACCGCTGTATATGAGTGATGTATACTATACTTTAACAACAAAATGTTAAACGTATGTTACCTGAGCTGAACACCATTATCGGATTCTATGTTCTCTGGTACCCCGCAGCAGTAAATTAAGTCCTCTTCAAAGAACTGCATGATTGCGTCAACACTGAACATTTTAACTGCTTTAAAAAATGGAAACTTTGTAAAATGTTAAATCTATGCTTATTTGGAACAAAAAAAATCTTCTTGCCAATAAAACTATAGTAAAGGAAAGAATGAACAGCTAAAAAAAAACTAAAAATTGTAAATCACTTCCGGAAATCATGAATCACTTCCAGGCGCCGTGATCGCACTATACTTTTTTCTTTTTGAGGAGAGACAGAGGGAGGTCGCTATGTTGCTAAATACTTATTGCCACCATTTAGCTACAACACTAACACAACGATCAACCGCACAGCAAAAGGCAACATGCTTGATCATCAGAGTAATATCGAAGATAACTAAAATAGTTTCATTCGTGCACGCAGCTAAGCGATAGTGAAAAAGAAGAATCTTTAGATGAAGAATATTAAGCAACGCACAATACATAGCAAAATGCACTATGCTGGCGATTCAATAATATATCTTGTTTTAATAGATTACCTACAATTGGTAAAAGCAACTGTGTTCTTAGGGATTAATCATTCCTCTTGTTTTCATAACTGCAAGGGTGACTGATCTATATTGTGCAATCCAGAAGAGTATTTACCAAAAGCGCTCGAACTTGTAAAAGAAAATGAAAAAGAGAAGAAAAAGAAGCAGATGGGATATTTGGAGGGTCTCCCTGGTCTGGGAACTGAACAGTATCATTTTTCCCCATGACGCAGCTAGTGTACTATTTCCAATACTCTTTCTCGGCGGCAGGTTGCAGATCCTATCCACATAATTCCTTAATCTAGCCAAAAGCAGAAACAGTAGATAGTAAACCGAGAGCATTTTTCGCAGTAGATATTTTAGATAGCGGTGCTTGACTTATGATGAAGAAGAAATCCAGCTAATCTTATCTAAACTGCAGAAGGTTTATTGATATTAACAAATTGGGTAATGAATCTTTCATCAACTCCGCAACCTATGATCAATAAACATAACAAATAAAGGGAAACGACTCAAGACTAGCAGATTTGAATTAGATCTTGGTTACTTGGAACCTCGCGTTAGGCGCCATATTTTATTTAATTAAATATATGTAACATACAACCTTAGATTGTAGCCGTGCAGATGTTGATGAATGAATTTTCGGAGGAGTACGCGCTGGATGCGGATCATCTTCGTCGGCAATATGGGCTGTAGTTCAAAGCGGGGATACCACTATACTTCTCGCACGTTCTTTAAATTATTTAAAATAGTTACTCGCGTACAGTTTTGAAGGGAGAATTTTTGGGGAGCCGAATGACTAACCTCGAGTCAGGGCAAGGGAAGGGTAAGAGAGAAGAAGAAAGAGATTTAGAAAGGTATACTTCCTCAAGCGTCCATAGTGGTGTTATGGCCACCCCATGTTGGGATACCGTGGCCACCCTACCATGGTCACCAGACTGCTCGCCTATCTTACGATAAGTGGTGTCCCCTGCGACATATTATGTCGTTATTCTTTTAGTGACGGCGTACTTTGGTGCGACATGATTTCCGGATTAAAACGGAACATGATTATTAATACCAAAAAAGAAATAATACTAAGGAAATTCAAAAGATTCACTACTGATAATTCCTATATAATAGTATTATATTTTTATATTCATTATATGCATTTTATATATATATATATATCTTTTTATTTTTCTTTTATTACTGATTTAACGTGAACTTCATATCATATAATATGTAGTGGACTTATACAAAATTCCTATTGGAATTATTTAGTGTACGCATTATTCGGACCTCGACTGTAGTTTAATTGTGTAAGCTGAGGCTAATCGATCAGCACCTTCAAAATGTAAACAATGTAATCTGCGGTTATTTTATGACCGACGACTTTTATCTGTACAATATATGTTTTTTTCTACAAACTTATAACCGAAGAAGACGACATGAGAGAAAAAGAAAAAAGAAGAAAACACTTGCTCACTCAAACGATCGAGCGCTTATCAGTTGCTGCCGGAGCTTGAAGAGCAATTATTTAAAAACGATTGGTTATGTGTATTTATCAAAGATTTAACCCATTTAGGCAGTGACCAAAAAGAAGATAGCTGTGTTAACATGAGATATATCACTTACAATGTTCTTTGTCTCCATCGGCGAAAAATCTTTCTTTGGGATAGCTGCGGCTAAATTAGAGATTCTATAATCCTGTTAGGATTAAATTTATAAAAATGCACATATTGTCATTTCGTTTGCATAGCTGGTTATTCAATGAAAAACTAAGACTACACAATATTTAAAAAAAAAAAGTAACATTAGAACACGGGCGACTAGGTCATAGCAGGTATTTCTAAACCATTGTTCAAATAAAAAAAAATTTTAACATTATTTGTATTGCCCTTTGCAAAGTAATTAGTTAGCTATTATAACGTTTTTTTTGTGAGTAACTATAGCATTTATGGCATTTGTAGCCAATTTTATTTAATTAGTTAGCTAAATTATTAATATTTTAATTAATTTTTTTTTTCTGGGTTATGAGCCCATTTCCGGTGGCTAGCGTGGGGTTGTTTGGTGGACGATTGAATTCGTGGATACTACTACTGTAGTTGACTTGCTTAACTCATAGACTTATTAGTACATGGTAATTTTAGTTGGCACTCAGCAGTAGCTAGGCCCTCACTCCTGTGTGCACGTTGTGGACGTGTTAATGTGGGTGCGTAGCTACTCCGCTAGGCACCGTATGGTGGGTGCACGAGCACTCAAATGGACACTATAATCAGTGTCAGATCTACATGATTAGCAATGAGGAGACAAGCAATAAATATTTGGCTCAACCATGTGGATCTTTATTAACAATATTTACCCGTGGAAGGACTGGCACTGTATTTAAATATTTTCCCGTAGTCTCATTGTGACTCGGGAATTTTGTCTGTTCGACTCGGAGGTTCAGAAAAGAACGTGGTTAGCTAAGGAATCTATTAAACCAGAGGTGCGTGGCATTCAGGCTTGCATTTCTTATTGGATCGTATATATAAGGCCACTGATGCATTTTAATATATTCTTGAACGCTAGAGGGCTACTGCTAGAGTAAACACAACCATATAAGACGGAAATGAATACAAACATAACCTTTTATGTTCGCTTTATCAGGGTCTTTTCCCTAGTTTATTATATATGATCATACGCTTATTGATTCGATCAGGTGATCAAGTAGGTCATGACCTACTTTTATTTATTCAAAACGATTGTTATAGAGAATACTTTTACATGTATCACAACTGTTTTGCTATGCCGCTGTAATTATGTATATCAGACTATCCACCTTGCTTGTGGAGAGGAATCATAAAGGATTCTTTCCAAAGATGTGAAAAGGTAGAAATTTCAAAGCATGGATTAAAAATCTTTAGCAACGGACGAGGAAGGAAATAATTACACTCCTTGAGTAGACAACTAGGTTATTGTCAGGCCCAGGAGACTAAGAAGATTTTAAATTAGAAGGGTTAGAATTATTATTAGGACAGACCGAAGAGTAGGCGCTTATTAGTAGCTGATGAATGAGCAATAAGAGGATTGCAATTGAACATTGCAACCCCTAAAGTAGGATGATATACATCCTCGGGAAGAGATATAAGAAGGGACCCGACACATTAGAAGTAAGGTAGTCGTTAACAAATACAACATTCAGAGTTCTATTTAAATGATTTGAAGTTGAATTCATTTGAAACAACTAAACGTCTGCAATCAATAAAGTTATTCTGTACTGAGGGTATTAGATAATTTTCGGCAGTGAATAATGACCAAGAGATGTTCGGCAAATTAAAATCACCCAACACTATAAATAGGTAATTATCACCAACGTGTGAAGAAAATTCTTTAATACAAGTAATATGTATGTTTCATATAAACTTGAAAATCAGAAAAAAAAGGAACATAGGAGCATGTTATATAAATATCGTGTGATGGAAAGACACCTTAACTGAGACAATCTCGCAATGAATAACCCACTACCTCGAGTCGGCCGATCATTTCTATGCAACATGAAATTGTTCAACAAAACTTTAAAATCAGATATGGTTGAATTTAACCATGTTTCTATAAATGCAATTATATCCGAATCGAAGGAAGTGCAAGCCATAAAAAGATTTTAGCTTAGAAATGACACCTCTGACATTCTGATAATAAATGGAAACTTGGTTGGACGACGAAGTTAGTTTTTTGCGGCAGTAACGGTACCTTATATAAAACGAACCGGAAGGGTGCCCAGCTTGCAAGCAAAAACGTAACGGGTACTGCAATCGACGACCGTTCTATGAGAGACGTTCCGCAATTTATCTTCCACGCAATCACTCGATTGCGGAAAATGATCATCCCAGGCGAGGTTTAGCAGCCGTAGCATCTGTATGATGATTTTCGAGACGATTATGATTGGTGCCAGCAATCCTAAAGGATCGAACAGAGAAGACGCAGTCGAGAGAATAGTCCTCTTTGTGGCTGTTAAATAAAATTTTTTGATTTTATATTTAGTAGCCCATCACGACGTTGATCCCAAGCTACGCCAAGTGCGCTAGTGACAACGTTTTCATTCAATCATCAGTGACCTCGTGTTTGATGTTCTGCAACTCGATGAGCCTGTATGCTCCGCAAAGCAGATCATCAACAAACGATGATTTTACAATGGACGCGCCAATGAGAAATTCGTTCACATGCAGATCTGCTAGATATTGCAAACGACGAACTTCAAAGCTCAAAGGTCTATTTAGCTCAAAGGTCTGCAAATCAGCATCAGGGGATGCTCTCCAGAATATACATTGATATTTCCGATCCATTGGCCTGACCAAAACTTGTCTTTACATTTTAGTAATGTGTTTTTTTTTCTAAGAACCAGCCATTCGATACGATGCCGCTTGATTGCAGAAACTGACAATGACGTTCCAAAATAGTTGTACAGTGAGCCCAATTTGGCAATATAAGTCAAGAGACACATTCCACTTCTTACGAGTTTGATGATCACATTTTCCGATAACGATGAATATCAGCATGGCTTGGGCAACATCTGATCCGGTACCCGATGACGATAATGATGAGTACAGGGCTGACGCATTGTCCAGAAGACGGCGCAGCTGATTTCCGTCTGGCTTGTCGAATGGCTATAGATTGAACAGCGATTCTATTGTGTACAAAAATGTAAGACTAGTATTGTCATAACGTTCACTTAAACGAGCAAGAGCCTTGGGATAGTTTTCCTGAGTCAATTGGAATGCCTTTACCGTCTGTAGGGGAGGACCCTTCAAACAATTCAGCAGATGATTAAACTTTTCAATGTTCGAAAGGGACTAATCACGACCGATAATCAAATTAAATGATGTTACGAAGTTTTTCAACTCTGCTCGTTTCCCTTCTAACACAGGCTCCAAAACATTGGATGAAAATTTTTTTTTTATCTTTTAGGAATTTGATCTCATGTAGGCTAGTGTGACTGGTATGAAGTTTTATTAAAATTTTAATAAATTGCTGAGCAACACGAACTGGCCTCAATGATGATACGTACAGAACTGATTTATTAACATTAACTTAAGATTAAAGGGACTGAGCAATTGTAGAGTTCGAAAGAGATCGAAACTTCCAACATGTGTGTGTGTGCTTATGGCATTAAATTGCATATGTATGTAGAAGACAGTTAACATAATTTTAACATAATCTGCTTATGATATTGGTATTGATTACTCATACTAATATATATATGAAGTATAGGACCAAGGAACCCGGCCGCCTTGAAAGAATTATCTTTCAAGAGACAGTTAGAACAGCCAGCTTATGCACTGACCGGCAACAGAGTCCAGAGGAAGTGCGAATGTATGCGACAGGAACACGGTCATCCATGCCACTCACAACGGACGCTCAACACGCCCTAATTTCCGATGCAATGGCGGTGTGTTGTCTCCATGTATGATGACCTGAGAGTCAACCGTGAGATTTGGGGAAGCCGAAGTCCTCTTTGTCTTAGTCTCTTCACATACTCCGCAGACCAACGACGCCAAAATTGTTGTTTGACAGCTGTGATCTGGCCGTAATCATCCAAGTTATAGATGTTGTTGGTGATAAACTCACGCTCAGGCACGCCCAAAGACCGACAAAGTGTGGAGCCCTAGGTGGAATGAAATGAAAGGTTACTTCTTCAGAGGAACTATGTGATAGGATGGCATCTTGAGTACTAGTGTTGAGTGCTAATTCCCTTCTTCAACTCGAGTAGCTTATTGGATGCTTCGACAAAATTTGTGGAGTTGTAACAATAGATGTGCGATACTGGTCCACGACGACCAACCATGCGTTTCAACGACGCGATTTCAATGTGAACTGCCTTTACGGCCATGCAGAAAAATATGGCGATATAGGATTTTGTGGGACCCTTGCCACGTATTCGAAGACAGGTGTTCACTGGTCCGCAGAAGCCGACTCCAACGTGGCCAAGTGGTTTGTCTGTGAATAAGCGCACAGGTGGCAGGGAACCCATAACTTGACGAAGCAGGACTGGATGATATCTGACACAGTGCCCACAAGAACGTACAATGCTGCGCGCTACGACCCAGTATTGAAGCTGCAGCAGTCCGAAATGCCTTTGGTCCTGCAGGGTAATTGCGCAACTTGAATCCAAAAGAGTCGTCTATGAAGAGGCCGAGAAATTTCAAATTGCTTTTCAAGTCTCTTCGTATATTTTCGTTTTTCATCGATAATGTTCATATCTAAATCGTTGTCAAAATGATGGCAGAGCCATTGAGTCTCAGAATCACGCAGAAACGCAGGTCCTGTAAAACAAATTGATTGCTGGAGTTCATTAGCTGGACATCCACAAGACACGATGTCAGCAGGGTTCACTTTCCATACGCAGTTTGATCTGGTATAATGCATATAATGTTTCCAACAAATGTGGACAATGTAAAAGAATGTTGTTGCAGCCAGTGCAAGGATATCTGCAAATCAGACTAGAAATTCGCGCTGTGCGGCTTGCCGATGAATATGTTTTTGACCGTTGTATATAACTTACTCAAAAGTTGAACTCTGCTTAGCTCTAATCGAGGAAGTATCAGCTTTTTGACAGGAGCCTCCTGATATTCAGCAGTCAGAAGCTGAACCTGGACATTACAATATGAGTCCGTGGACTTATTGATGCGTCACAGAAAGCGTGCAGTTGTATGCCTGTGAGCTCAGCTTGCAAGCAAAAACGGGGTACTGCAATCGACGACAATCCCTTGAGAGACGTTCCGCAATTTATCCATGCTTGAAGGAGTCATTGCGGAAAATATTCATCACAGGCGAGTTTTAGCAGCCATAGTTTCTGTATGATGAGCCAGCAATCCTAATGGATCGAACAGAGAAGACGCAGTCGAGAGAATATTCCTCTTTGTGGCTGTTAAATACAATTTGTTTGGTTTAAATTCAAATAGTAGCACATCACGACGTTGATCCCAAGCTACGCCAAGTGCTCTAGTGACAGTGTTTTCATTCAAGTTTAAATCCTTTACCGATTCATCGTCTCTGACAGTGGGATGATTGGAGTGTCACCTAACCAATGGAAAGTGTTCTCGGCGAAGTATCTCGGTGACCTCGTGTTTGATGTTCTGCAACTCGATGAACTTGTTTGCTTCGCAAAGCAGATCATCAACAAACGATGATTTTACAATGGATGCGCTATTGAGAAATTCGTTCTCATGCAGATCTGCTAGATATTGTATACTTCGAACTGCTAATTATGGGGTCGAGGCCGTTCCATATGTCATTATAATATTGACCCTGTATACAATATAGATGATTACGCTAAGGAAACAAAGTTTAGACTAGAGCTGGCATATAGAAGAGCTAGGATAATGTTAAAAAAACATAAAGAAAAAAATAAAGAATATTATGATTATAAGGTTATCGACTTTACATTAAAAGTAGGAGATAAGGTTTTATTTTATTTCTCTGACTTTTAAAACTGTTCGTGAACACTCAACAAACTGAACGTTATACAACACACTCGGGCCAAGCTCGGCAGAGACTATCTTCTTTGTCTCACACCGCAAGTAGGACAGTTATGTTGAATAGCAGTACCTTCTGTCAAATTCTCTGTTTCTTACTAACACTTAATCGTTAACCTTCAAAAATAACACTCACAATAATTTGTTGGATACACGACATATACATATATAACATGCAAATATATATTCTTATTACACAAAAAAAAAAGAACAAACTTTTTATTTTAAATAAATACACATTTATTAATACTATAAAATAACTTCATAATATTACGTTATTCCTCTAAAATGGGAGGTGTAGTGTGTATATGCCTTAAAAGAACACTCTATATGCAAATATAAAGTATGCGGCTCTTTGTAGCATACAATAACAATTATATGTTAAACAAGCCCAGAGTGACTCTATGTATTGGCTCAGGCTCGTATTACGCAGCGCGGTTCACTAGCCTCACTAGCTGACCGTTTATGCTTACGCTGCATACCCCACGCCCCGTCTGAGCGCATTCCATGAGCAATATATATGCTCACTAACACAGGCATATGCAAGCTAATCATTATCCCTCTCTTTGTAGCTGTTAACCAATAACAGCATAAGTACATCCATAGGCTAAGCGCATAATCTTAAATACGAATAAGATCATTCTGAACAAAGATACAAAACAGCACTGACGTGTTGTCCCTTTTTCTTAAAGAATGTCCTTATCACAGCTGCTTAGATACACTATTGAGTTTTCAAAATTGATTTCTCTAGAATGTATAATTTTTCTTGTCGTTTCATATTGACCATCCCAAGCCGCCGGAGCCCTTCCTGGCAATGGCGGCGATTTTGTCGCAATCACGGACAGAGAGACCAGCACATTCAGAATGCATCTTATTCTCATGCAGCCAGCAATACCCAAATTGCGGCTATGAAGAATTTAAAGCCTCCTCGATAAAGTTCGATATTTAAATCCTGTTTTTTGAGCAAATTTGTTAAATAATAAGAGCCACCAAACTTGACATGTCGCTTCTAGAATAATTATTATATATATATATCAAGTATCTTTCATTTTATAGCTATCCCAACCTCCCTGCTACTACATCATAGCCATAAATCAAGTAAATTTAGCACACAATTTAAATGTAATTGACTTTTTGAGAATATACAAATATTTTATAGTACAATTAGATATTAGATCGGTTAAGAACACAAAGGCTATTACAGAAAATGTGTTTTGGCTGGCCTCGTGTTTGCGGCAGTTTTGTATACGTGTACACATACACATTATTGTATTGTTTTCTGTGGTGCTATTTTTATCCGTTTCTTCTCATTAACACTCAATTGTTGGTGTGGCTGTTGAGTAGAGGCGGTGGCAGTTAGTGTGGTCAGTTGCGAGTTCGAACCCTACCGAGTTACTTTTTTTTTACTGCTAAAGCAAACGAGCGCGTTGCGGGAACTGCATTTCGTGTTGGAAGAAGAGGGTTCAGGGTATTCCCTAGTCGGGAGCTCTCGACTAGAGCTTCTTACTTGCTTTATTTTTTATCTTTTTATAGGGGGAAAGCGTTTGAATCCAAAAAGTGTGAGACTTTCACCCACTAAAACCACCACCTACTCTCCGTTTCCCTCTCGCGGAACAGCCGCTAAGTATTACCTCATGAAGGGGAGATTACATCGAGACCCGGTGCTGAGATTTAGGTTTCTAACGATCATCAGCACCTCCTCGACTGAGACTTCGTCGATAAGCACCGGTGTGGCTGATCTGTGTTTCGATGGGGTAGCTTGCTTAGGTGATACGTTGGGTTTGCTTGGGAATAGTGTTTCCACACTCAGCTCGCTTGGTTCAGAAGGCTGTGATTGCTTGCCGGCGAATAGTCTTTTGACGACTGTTATATATTCCTTGCCCCAAGGGTTATAATTGGCTGAGACACAACGTTCCAGAAAGCATTCTCGCTTACTTTCTCGAATGGCCTTCTTAAGCAGTTTTCTGGCCCTTTGATATCCTAGCTGCTCTTTGGCATAGTTGGTTCTATCTCGGGTTCGCTGGTATCTCCTTCTGGCTTAGATGCAGTTCCGCCTTGTTTTGGCAATAGTCGCATTCTACCAGTAACTGGGTACATGATGGCGCCGAAACATTTCCGGGATTCCATGCT
Source organism: Drosophila montana (assembly GCF_035044405.1). NCBI lineage: Eukaryota > Metazoa > Arthropoda > Insecta > Diptera > Drosophilidae > Drosophila > Drosophila montana. Next base: position 57,552 of record NW_026999190.1, read on the forward strand.
TTCGTTGCAGGCACGTTTTATTTAATTTGCCATTTGGGAGGCTCTATATTCTGCGTTGCCGCCTATGGGAAGCGATTGAATTGCATTCGAAAAGGCCACGGGGTCGAAAGTATCTAAGCGGTAAGCGCTTTGCTGCCTTCGTATATTTTCTCCATTTCCTTTGCAAGTACAAGTATCCACTGGCTGCATGCACGGAATCCTGACATAGTGCGGAGTGCGCTGAGCCTGTAGGGGACTTACATCTTCCTTCGGAGGCCTTTCTGGCTTGCAACGCTGATGCCCATATCGCTGCAGCATAGAGCAGTACGGAGGCTATAACTCTCGCGAGAAGACGCCGTCTACCTGTTTTACGTCCTAGTATGTTCTGTAGCATCCTCGAAAGGGCCACCTGCATATTGGATGCTTTCTGGTTAACATAACTATGTGAGATCGAAAGCTAAGCCTGTTGTCAAACATGACCCTCATTTACTCGATAATAGTTTGATATTATTCGGAAAAGGGAGGACTATATCCCTATTCGGGCAAACGCTCTTTGAATGCTTGACTAGCTTGCTAAGTTAAAGGCATTACGCCGCGCAATACTCCTTTTCTCCACACCTCTATCGTGTTCCCTCTATTCGGGCAAACGCTCTTTGAATGCTTGACTAGCTTGCTAAGTTAAAGGCATTACGCCGCGCAATACTCCTTTTCTCCACACCTCTATCGTGTTCCCTCTATTGCTTTAGCTGCTTAACCACCGCCTTAATTGCGCTGACCGTATACCTTGCCTTGTGAAATCCATATTGCTGTCTCGGCAGGACCTCAGTAGTCGGTTCCACACGATTCTTTCCAGGACCTTTCTCCTTGTCCCTTACGATAGTAGGATTAATTTTTTTGCTTCGATCGCTTAGAAAATACACCGGCCTGTAGACATCTAGTGTATGTCTCGGCGAAGGAGTTTGGGTTTGTTAGCACCATCTGGTCCTGTGGCCTTTTTGTCGCCTAGTTTCCTGCTTGTTGTAAGTAGCTGACGACTTCTAGTCGTGGGTGTCGGGGGAACAGTGCCTCGATTATAGTGGCGATTGCGGTACCTTTTCCCTGGCTGCTAGCCTTTTTCGTGACGACCTTGTATGCCGTGCCCCAAGGGCTTACATTGGCCTCATCGCATATTTGCTGGAAGCAGCTGGGTGAGATCTTTAATAGAGCCTATAACGACTTTGCAGTGCGTGACCTCCTGCTTGTCGTTTGCGAGGTCCACATCGATCGTCACGAACTCTTCTAGGTGTCTGGCCCCTCTCACATTGGTTTTTTTGCTTGCCCATTTCACGGCTCAGGCGCTAAATTTTCCGGCTATGACAAGCGGAGTTCTGTTGCAAGCGTCTTCTTATATTTCCTTAAACATATGTTGGAATTTCCGTACCTCCTAGCTTGTCGGTGCGTAGCAACTTTAAAAACGGATTCTGTTAATTTAGCAATCAGGCCACCCAGCCACTTGCAGCGATAGGCCTGTAAGGCTCGCAGATTATTGCGAAGACGGTCTTCCTCTCTGGTGTAAAATAGTAAAACGCTTTTATTTTAATTGATAGTTTATTAGCATACGTCCTAAGAAATTGATGATATTTTTTCGACTGATGTGTCGTTCAATTATATGTTTGTTCTTGAGTCTAACGTAATATTCTATATATAGTTATTTAAAAATTATAGTTATTTACGGTAAAATTTTTTAAATTTAATTCTAAACTACTAATTAATGATTGAAATGGATTTTTTAAAATTTTTTCTTTTTTAATTAAATTGAATGTTGTTGAATATAATAATATAAAAAGTATATAAAATATTAATAAATAAATATTAAGAGAAGAATAGATTTGTTTTTTTTTTGCGTTTGTTCTTAATATGGTGGCAGACAATTCGTTTTATATTTTTTTTTTACTCATTGAACAATTTTAACTATGTAATATTCTTTATAACTATGTAATCGTTAGGTTCTATTTCTATGTTCTTAAATGGTCCTATATTTATTTATTTATTTATTTATTTATTAATGGTCGACAAAACGAGTGTCTTCCTAATAATTAGTCAATATATTATATATAAAATTAGTTAGAGAACACAAATTTCTAATAGCATCACCGACCGATGGAGGTGTTCTATTTGCAAGTCCAAGTCCAATCAATATCGCCAACAACCAACTTATGTAGAAAGACAACACCGAGAATTGTCCTACGGTTGGTTAACGACGGAAGATTAAGAAGAAGCAGCCTGCTGAAATAGGATGGCAACCAAAGATTAGGGTTCCAATTTAAGCCTCGTAAGGCTGTAAAACTGTCTCGGATTTAGGGCAAATTGCCTTTTGCAACGATTTAGATAATTCTCATAACATTGAGAATTCAGAAGAAAGAAGTTCGACTTATCTATGGAATATTTAGCCAAGTCTGTACACGAACCAGACATACTTTTTAAAATATTTAGATTTTACATTTTTTAGATTCGATAATCTGAGAGTAAACCAAGGTGGCTATGAAGAAGTAGTCGAAGGAATTGAATTGGGAATACACATATCTAAGAGGGAGTTTAGGGTGTTATAAAAAAAGTTAATTTTCGACAGTGAAAAGTGACCAAGAGATGTTAGGCAAATTAAATTCACCCAACACAATAAATAGGTCATTATCACGCACGTGTGAAGAAACTTCTTTAATACAAGAAATATGTTTCATATAAACTTGAATATCAGAAGAAGGAGGAACATAAGAGCATGTGATATAAATA
>NW_026999191.1:0-991 GCF_035044405.1 Drosophila montana
CAGGTCTACCTTTGCGACCAGGAGCTGAGGGGGCTGAGGCAGTTTGGCTAACTGGGACAGGTTCAGGTACGGGGTCTAATAGGACTATTACAGGGAATAAAACTGGGGTACTATTTGGGCAGTCGCTCGGAGAAGGCGATAATGACAACATTGGAGATAAATCCAAGTTGCTAGGCAGGGACAACAGAGGCATAGGTGTCTGGACAGACGGAGAGGGCAACTGCAAAAATTGAGGCTCCAACCGGTTGGAGACTCGAATTTGTATTTGATAAGCAACTCACAACTCGAATCAAAACTACTCGAGAGCTGCTTAGCCACGTTATTTAGTTTTAAGAATTGATTTCTCACAGAATTATACATTCTGGAGAAATCAATTTGCTTGTCGATGCATTCTGGGCACGACCAACGCAAGCCGCCGCAGCCCTTCTTGGCCATTACAGCGATCTTGTCGCAATCACGCGCAGTGAGACCTGCACATTTAGCATGCATTATGTTCTCACACAGCCAGCAATTAACAAATTGCGGCAATGCAGAATCATCAGCCTGCTTGAACGTGCAAGGTTTCTTACAGCACGACATAATTACTACCAGCGTTAAAAGATATGCAGAAGTTGCGAGAGCGCAGAGTAAAACGAAACACGGTGCACAGAAATAGAGCATGTAAACGCTCAAAAAATATTTATTCGTACACAAACAAATTGTTTGGAGCGAAAAGCAACAGCAAAAATTTGCGAAAGCAAAAGAATCAAAACAGGCAATAACAACAATACGGAACCGATGCCGAGTTTAATAAATGCAATAATTAACAAACTTACGCTGCACAACAGATAACACTTAGCACAAGCTATAAAATCTTTTTAAATAAAGCACAAAAAATGCAAAATGTGGAAATAAAAAGCAGGATTTAAGCGCAAAAATATATAAAAATCTTAGAGCACAAGTAAAACACGTCAATCACTCTCAACTGAGAACTCTCTCTTAGAATGTTTGG
>NW_026999192.1:0-532 GCF_035044405.1 Drosophila montana
CTGTCTGTTTGTATATCAGCCTGTCTCTGTCTGTCTGCGGGGCTTTAGGTATTTCTGGTAGTCTGTCTGCCTGCCAGTCTGTGTATCTCTCTCTCTCTCTCTCTTCCTGTGTTTCTGTATGTCTACGAGTTCGTGGGTCTGCGTGTCTGACTGCCTGTTTTCCTTTCTGTCTGTCTGTACACCGGTCGGTCTGCCTGTCTGTCTGTCTCTCTTTCTCTCTCTCTGCCCGTGCGTCTGACTGTCTGCGAGTCTATTGGTCTGCCTTTCTGTCGGTCCATATGTGTGCCTGTCTGTCTGTCTGCCCGTCTGCCTGTCTCTCTGTCTGCATTTCTGTCTGCCTGTATATCAGCCTGCCTGTCTCTGCCGGTGCGTCTGTCTATCTGTCTGCCTGACTGTCTGTGTATCTCTCTCTCTTCCTGTGTGCCTGTACGTCTGCGAGTCGGTGGGTTTGTGTGCCCGTCTGCCTATCATCCTATCTGTCAGTCTGTCTGCCGGTTTGTCTGTCTGCCTTTCTGTCTGTCTATCTGTGTGC
>NW_026999193.1:0-3604 GCF_035044405.1 Drosophila montana
TCGGTTGAATTTTCGGGTATGCACTTGTACATATATGTGAGTTAACCACTCAATCCCAATATCGGCCGACCCAGCGTTTCAGAGAAGCCGATGACCGGAGTCATGCGCGCGGCGGATGTGTCGCAACTATGTTGCTAGCCGCGACGGTCATCCGACACAATGCACGAGGCGCCAATGCTGCACTTTTGGGGCAGCGACGGCGGCTCCGCGGCAGCACTGATTGCGCAGCTAACTTAAATTGATTTTGTAAAACACTGTAATGTTTAGTTTTATATTGTTCTTGATACGAAGTACCGCTTCGCTTTAGGCGTACAAATTGATAATTATAATCTTTGCATTACTGAGCCGCTTTGTGGCTAAGGTGATTAAGGAGAACCAGTCGTTCTTCCAACCTAATCTTCGTAACCAGCAAGCTAGTTGGATAACCGTCAGCATCTCCTTCATCTCAGGAAGGCGATATGGGCTAATTGGCGCCCAACAATAAATAACCCATGCACTAAGAACAGTGCGCAGTGAAAAATAAAACTAAATATTCAGTGACTGCAGCGAGGGAGGCTGCTATCTAATAGTTATTAAATAAATACGTTTAAAAATTGTTGCAAAGTGAGAAAAAATAAATAATAATTAAAATTAAATAAAATTAAATTGAAATTATTATATCATATTGCTTTTTCTGTCACAAGTGAGCAAGGGTTTATTTTTGACAAAATCATTCGAAACATTTTTTTTTCTCTCACGTTAAACAATATTAATATAAAGACAACGTCATTATACCATTCGGTTTAGCATAGCTTGGTTTTCGCGGTCAAATCAGTGACAGCGGTTGCAACGAGAACGGACAACTACACTACGACATTGACCATAGTTTTTTATTGAGCTTAATAGGAGGCTTTGAAAAAGATTCAGTTTTGGATACAGAACAGTTGCGCGCGATTATTGCCGCCGCAGTGCAGAGCACACTCCCAGCGCAAGCGCAAGAATTCAGTAGAAGAAAAGCTAGTCCATAATAAATTTAAATATAATAAATTTAAGGCAGGCCCTCTATAAAACATTGCAGACGTTTGTTCCAGACTAACGAGCACACACTTCTCAGTGCCAGAGGTGAAGGTTTATAGGGATGTCGAAATTATCGACGGGGTATTATGTGATGAGCCCCTTGACGCAGTCAAATGCCTGCCTGAGTTCCATAGTACTCAGGAGACATATGTGGCATAGAGACAAGCCGCACACGCCCCTTACAAAATTTTTGAAAGAGATGATCATTAGATGTAAACTGAGAGGGCCGGCGGATGCATTCCGCATACACATACAGTGATAAGCGTCCGATTCATGTAATAGAGCAAGAGATGGGCACACTCAGGCAGGCCAGTCTGTCAATCTTACAATACTATGATGAGGTTGAAAGGAAGCTCACCCTACTCACGAATAAAGCACACATGACCTACGACAAAATTCTGGCAACTGGCATGTGTGAGAAGTTTAGGGGTGACGAGCTCCGCGTGTTCATCTCCGGGCTGATGCGTAGTTTAACCGATGTGTGGTTTTTGGCCCAACCACCAGACCTACCGACGGCACTAGCGCTGGCCCAGGAGGTCGAGGCCAGCCACGAAAGGTATGCCTTCGCGGCAAGCTTTGCCAGCGGCCAAGAAGAAAGGGGGCACCCGGAGCAGCGTATGCAAGGGCGTCCGCGGCAGCTAGAACTGCAACAGGAACTAAGACACGTTCCATAAGGTGTTCAGGGCAAGAGCCCGCACTTCAAACAACAAAACGGCCAGCCATCAGACAGGGCCCAGGCTAGAGCCGGAGGTGATATTGTGCCGGAGCCCTTTGACGTGGATCAATCGTCCTCAAAGCTTAGGCAGAATACCAATTTTCAGAGGAACCATGGTTCTGGGAGGCTAAACACCAACTAGGGCCAGGCGCGACACAAGACGCTGTGGCTGAAATTGACGATGAAAACGGACCTGACTACGAAAGCGATAGCGCTAAATATTTAGGGGAAGGTCCCTGCTGGCATTCATACGGCGTAGAATAGAGGGGACAGATATGAATCCCTGTCGAATCCCATTTTGTTGTCCATTCCATTCATGGTTCAAATAACATCGCTGAAAAATTCAAGTTGTCCATATTTGGGTCCGACACGTTTTCTTTCCTACTTGATTCCTTATCAACGTTCGACGGAATCATAGGGCTGGACCTGCTGAAGCAGGTGAGCGCGGTTTTATGCTTAAAAGAGGGCACGCTAAAATATTCTACGAACGTCAATCACACAAAGCACAGAGAAATCGAGGCACCACCTGCGGTGAAGGCACACCTTTTTCGAGTACTTTACCGAAACAACAAGGCTTTTGCGGACTCTACCGAGGCGCTGCCTTATAACACAGCTATCGTGGTCACGATTCGTAAGACCTACGAAAATGTCAAAGATATACCCCTATCCCAGGGGTGTGGTAGATTTGTCGTCTCAGAGGTCAACGACCTCCGCGTTCTACCTTTTCCCATAGTGTCTTAATCTGATCACGTCTGACTTGGAGAGTGAATAATGTCACCTCACTGTCTGCTGCGTCAATAATTTTCACTTTAAATTGACCTAGTCGGTCAGTTACCGAGACGAAATCGTTCTGTGCCATTTCACTTGACTTCTGCATCTTTTGCTGAGTAATATTTTTAGTTGAAATTGGACTCACAGGCTTACGGACGTGGTGGTAGCCTCGACCTTAAGTTTCCCGATAACCACGCTAAGTGAGTTTAAAGGTCGCTTTGACTCCTTATCGGACGGTACTGTAAGTTTTTTTTGGCTGTTTTAATGGGATGGCATACTGGCATAGTATTTAGTTTCTTTATTTGAATAATGTGTATTTGTTGTATATTGAAACACCTAAAAAAAAGGAATTCATTTTTTTAGACAAGGCAGCCGTGTAGTAAATCTAGAAGGAACACATTTATTTTTATTTATAAACGAAATGCAGCTCAAAGGAAACTTGTTAACAACATTTTACAATTATTGTTCATAAATTGTTCATAAAAAGAAAAAAATAAAGATAAAATAATATATATGCTTTTATTTACCAAGCAAACGCAGCTCAGTGGAAACGTGCCAACAACACTATGATTATTGTTCATAACAATAATTTTCAATTTTCATTTCGTGCTCATCATCTTCCATTAAGCCCCGCCTTCCTTGCTTAATCAACGTATTCATGCAACTGATTGGTATTTTTTACATGACTCGGTTAATATGAATTCTGCTATAAATTTTTTTTACAACACCCTAAACTCCCTCTTAGATATGTGAATTCCCAAGTCAATTCCTTCGACTACTTCTTCAAAGCCACCCTGGTTCACTCCCAGATTATCAAACCCATAAAATATAAAATCTAAATATTTTAAAAAGTTTAATAAGTCTGGTTTGTGTACTGACTTGGCTAAATATTCCATAGCCAAGTCTAACTTCGTTCTTCTCAATTCTCAATGCTATGAGAATTATCTAACTCGTTGCAAAGGCAATTTGCCCTAAGTCCGAGACAGTTTTACAATTTTGTAAACTTGAAGCGTATATCTTCAAGTTTGTTATATTCTTTTTCTCTCGGGATGGATAAAATTA